>NC_056747.1:110426880-110606880 GCF_019279795.1 Protopterus annectens
CATATGCTGTGTGTGCAGTGGCATACAGGTTTTAAAAATAATTTATTTTGTGCAGCGTGATGTGTTAGAATGTATTTGTTTAATATGGCATATTTACCATTGCTTATGGTCATGCAGTTTTTAAATGGCTTTTTTCCAAATGTTTTTTTACATGTTTTTTGTTTAAGCTTGCACTTCTGTGTTTATGGGAGAACTGCATTTCCAAATATGCTAGCTGTATTTCTGATTAATTGGTTGTGCTGGTAAGGGGAGAATCACAAGATAAATCAGATTCCATTCTTCTACAGCGTAGGTTATTGGCAGCTATACATTTGGACTACTCCATATTGTTGTGTATACCATCCACAGGGAAAAACATCAGGCTGTTGACAAGTGTGCAGAGGACCTCTAACACGGTTACAGTTTTTTTTAATCCCTTTACATTGTACTTCAGTTCTCTATCTCAGTGCCTCAAGTCCATCTCCAGGACTTCAGCCATATGGCTGGGCCAGTGTGGACGTTAAGGACATTCTGAGGGGTATGGCTGTCATTTCATTGGCCATTTTCTTTCTTTTACCTTATCTTTCTCCCCTTCCTGCAGTGACTTTGAGTTTGGACTGGAGCAGGCATACAACAGGGATGTGCTGACTGTAAGATAATGCTTCACATAAATAGCATTTTATTAAAATAAATCTTACAAAAATACAGTAATCTATTTGCGTAGGCCTAGAAATTCAGCCATATTAAATTAGGGCTATATCTTAATTTTATATTTCACATTTTACATGCAGTTTTGGTAAGTGCAGTTTCAATGAAAAGGATTGTTTTAGTGAATGATCTCAGGTCAAAGCACTGATGACAATAAGATGTGCTCACAGCTGTGCTGAACATTTTGTTGTGTGTCAAAGACCTTGCAGACGATAATACTGATCAGAGACAGGCACCTGCAATAATATCTTACTTATTATTTTATTTTTTGTTGACATTTGATTACAGGGAAAGTCCGACTGAGTAGTAGCACATTTTAAGCAGAGGTCTGAGGAGAAAAGCTCCAAAGTATTGCAAAGATTTTAAGAAAAGTCAGTTACAGTATTTAAAAATAATACCAAAAAAAAACTACAGTTTAAATAATTCTAACAAATTAGACATGCTATTAAATCAACACGCACTAGTTGAGCAGTTATGCAATTTTAATATGTACATTTTCGTATTTATTGAGTTTATGAAGCAGATTAAATGTTTTTATGAATTATTAGGTAATAGGTGATATGAGTATTTAATTTAATTGCATATGCATTTCTATAGTCATTATAACATTTAGTTGTTTTTAGGAATATGAATGCAAGCAGACTTAATTGGTTTATTTAATTGGCATTTTCAATGCAATCATGTTGCTTAGCAACTTTTAATGCTTTTTCAGTTGATTGGATGAAACTGTTACAAGGTGTTTAAAAGCTGGTTAGAGTTTTTGCTTTGATAATAGGTCTGAAGAAGCTACATGTGAAAGCGCTTACCTGTTCTTTAGTTTTACTATTTTATTAAAGTTTTGGAACCACCTCTACCGTGAACTAGTGTGTTTTTGACTTTTCTGCATTGCTGTGCTTTACATACCAGTTGATCTTTTCCCCTACATTGTTTTGCTGTTTGGATTTATAATATGAAAACAGTTAAGAATATATACAAGTTATATCACAATGATTTAATATGTATAGAAACTTTAGCCACTTTCTAGAAATAATTAGGGTAAGTTAGTATAATGCAAACAGAAATTGCAATATGAAATGAGAGAAAAGCAGGCTTGTGGTATAGAAAGAAAGCCAGGGGAGATAAATCGATTGCAGTAAGGAAGTGAGTGAAGAAGGGAGAGCAAGGAGATGTGAGGTATGAATTCAAGGATATAACTAATCCTGGTGTTGAGCAACAACAGTGTCAGTTTTTGGCTAGGAAGTGTTTCAGAACGATTTTGAAGGATGGGAGGGAGTGCATTGACCTGATGGATACAGATAAGGTGTTCCAGGCCTTAGTAACATGATACGAGTACAGACAGTGTCCAACAGATTTGATAGTTTTGTGAACAGAAAAGAGCTTTTGGTCTTGGGACTTTGAACATAGTTTTGTAGAATGTTAAGTGCAGTAGACAAGCAGATGGATTCTGGATAGTTTTATAGGTGGTAGGAAGCTGTGCATATGTTAGCTGATGAGGTAGTTCTAACCCATTTAGTGTTTTTAGTTTATACAGTGGTGGGTTCTGAAAGGGGTATTTGCTGCAAATTTAGCAACTTTGTTATAACATTGTTTTAAGTTTTAATTTTTGTGAAGCCTGAAGGTTAGTACAATAAAGAAGAGTGGGGAGGAGAAAAGTAGTGGCAAGTGTCATTTTATTGCATCAGCAGGATCATGTTTGGCTCTATAAGACATCCCTAGCCTTTGATATGATTTTCTTATGCAATTCTGTATATTATCCACTATCATCCCTATTAATTTGCCATGAGAAGTGGCTTCAATGGTTATATAATGAGAAGTTTAAATTTTGTTTTCTCATGAGAGAGGGATGGGGGGGGTTGTAGTTTTTTTTTTTTTTTTAGGGTTGAGCATGACTTGTGAGTAAAACAAACCTATGTTTCAATGGCTGTTAAAGCTTTGTGAGTAATTTTTTGGAGGTGTGCCACGTTGTCAGATTTGCAAATGACAGTGGAGTCATCTGCGTACTGTATTAGGGAGGCCTGATTTGTGAATGATGGTGGTGCCAATGTTAAAGTGGAGAACAAGGATAGAGCCTTGTGGTACACCGGTGGTGACTGTGAGGTATGGAGAGAGAGTGGAATGTCATTTTACTGACTGATACCTATTGGATGGGTAACTTTTGAACCATAGAAGGCTGGGTTGAGAGAGACCTAATTAGGACATTTGAAGCAGGAGTTTGCTGTGACAAACTGTGTCAAAGGCTTTAGACAAGGCTAGAAATAAGGAGACCAGTTTGTTGTTAACTCTAGCTTTATGGACAGTATCGGTATAGATTACAAGCATAACTCCCATTTGTCCAGGTTTCCACAAAATGTACCGATTTTGGCCTCGTATTTTGGTCTGTTCCTCATAAAATGTATGTTTTTCTAGCAAATCATTAAGGATTGAAGTCACTAAATAATGACGGACATTTGAGTTTCAGACTTCACATCCTTCAGAAAATATATGCTAATACAAAACCTGTTATTCTGTCAACTTTATAATTTAATAACAACAATATTTAAACATTGTACCTATTTTTGGACCTTTGTCCCCCCATTATTTTTGGCTTTGCCCAGATTTCTTGAACTAAGAAGTTGAAAGGTATGGCTAGAAGTGCAGTGTTAGTACTTTGGGAAGGACGTAAGCCATGTTGTGTGGGGGATAGGAATTCTTCCTGCCGAAGATAGTTTAGCAATTGTTTTTGAAAACAGTTTTTGAGTATTTTGGAAAAGAGGGATAAGACAATAAGGTCTGTTGAATTTTCTCCTTTGTGCCGAGGGATAATGTGCAATTTTTTTGCAGAGAGAGAACGGCAAATTCCTGGATTGACTAATTTATAAGGATTGAGACAGGATAGGCAATGCTATCAGCTGCTATTTTAAGGTACTTGGAAGGTCATCAGCTGAAAATAGCGCATGGTTTAAGTTTGTTTAAGAATAGCTTTGTATAGGATGTGGGCACAGGTTCGAAGGTGAAAGTGGATGTGGTGAGATGTGGCTGTTGAGCTGGGCTAGGAGTAGATGTTGGGAAATCTTTGGTAAGAGATGTTATACTATCTGTAAAATAAGATTTGAACTGTATTGCAGTTTCAAGTGATGAGTTATTTGAAGAAGGGTTAGAGTTGAATTTTTAGAAAGGATGCAAGATTTCTCAAATGACTGTCCAGAATTTTTTTAGGGTTATGTTTATTATTATTATGAAAGTTGTTATAGTATATATTTTGTTTTCATTTGTTTGCTTTTTAGTATGACTGCAAAGTACTCTAAAGTTTTCAAGATATTGTGTTGTAAAACTTTGCTATTCTTTCCATGTTTTTTCTTTATCCTGCATTGGCATTCTACTGTTTTTGGATAGCCAAATTGCATTATTTGTTTTTAGTCTCTTTCTTCTAGGAGGTGCAAGGCTATTTACGATATTCAGGAAAGTTGTGTTTAATTCATTTACAGTATCATCTAAGGGTAGGACTTTTAGGAAGTTCCAGTTAATAGATGATAGGGTAATACTGAATATTTCTGGGTTAAACTTGGAAAGTTTGCATATTGTTTTATAAACATGCTTTTTAAGTGGATGTGTGAGATGTCTGAAATTTTTTGGGTTTCTAATACCATGAGGGGAATGGCCCCCATTCCTAAGTCAAATATATGATTAATGTTCATGAAATTAGTATTGTTTCAATCTTTGATGGCAGCCAGAAGTGCTCTTCGCAGCACTCACAATGCTCCCAGTAATGACTCATTCTGTAATTCTTGCAGAGGTACATGTATTGGTAACATATGTAAGTTTGTTTGTGTCTTTTGGCTTTTCCCGGTTAGGGATTGTCACAGCGGAACTCCTGTCCGCTAATGATTGGCAGTAGAGTTTTACGTGCTGGCTTGCCGGGCCTAACGCACAACCTTCAATGAAGGAATGCCCATTCATGCATGTCGCCATACAGAAGACGCTCTAACTGAGAATCAAACGGGCAACGTCTAACTGTGAGGCAACAATGCTACCGCAGCAGCACCACCACACTATTCGGTAACATATGTAAGTACGATTGTAAATTCTTTTCTATAAGACCTGTTGTCCCTACTACTACTGGAACTGTCTGAGTATATATATTACTGTGTGCCTTGGTAAATGTCAACTTACAAAAGAAAAAACAACATGCACATTATGTCAATGCCTGTACATTCACAGCACACTTAAATGAAATTAAAGCTGCCAAAACAAAACTAATCAGCAAAAGGAAACAGTTTAAAAAAAAAAGAGAGAAGGAAATGACCACAAACATTCATACACGCACTGTTTGAATAGTGATACTTTTATAGAAAGAGTGTTTAGTAATATAATATGTAGGGGAGGGGTTAGGACTAGAGCACATGAATAATGTTGAGGGGTTTTACCCCCCCTTGCCACCTTAGTCATATGTGCTAACCTAAACATAACCCTACCCCTGCCCTCTGTCAATACGTATCTTGCCAGCATTGTGTGATTAGAACACTCATTTGTTGTTTAGTATGCTGTAGATGTTTTTTCTTATGATTCAATATGTATTTTTTCAGCATTGTGTGAATTTGGGATTGTGCTTATATAAGTGTGTGTTTTGTCTGTCTGTCTACATACAAGTATGTTTCTCTAATCACAGCCCTACACATTATATTACTAAAAACACTTTCCCTAATAGTAGCACTGGGCAAGACACATGGACATTATTCTCACACAATGCCACACACTCAGAATATTTAAGTACTTCACTAGCCCTTACTTTAATTCTAACCAGTACAACTCAGACTGTGCCCTGAGCACCACTTACAGCTACTGCACATGCATTTTCAGCATTGTTCCATTAAGCAACTCCTGCAGTCAGCTCCTAACATATATGCTGATCTGTGACAGCAAAAACAGCTTTCCTATCATTGATCAGAATGCATGCAAACTTTGCATACATGTGCACACAGGCACACAGATGTATGTATGTATTTCAACAAGTGATTATTATTTATTTAATTACTGCTTTTTTTGACTGAGGTAATCCAACAGGACTGAAGTAGTATATTTCAGGGAAGGCCTGATAAGAAAAGCTCCAGTAATAAAATAGCCAGTTTTATAAAAAAGAGAAAAATGTTAATGTTACAATGGACATAAAATAACTGAATGACAGCTATACTAGAAAAATCTGCAATCAGTAAAATATAGAATCATTACATATTAATGCAACACAGTTTAGCATATACAGTAAGGTTTAAAATATCACATTACAATTTTACATTTATTGCTAGGAGAAATAAGAGAGGTGGTGTGGGAGATGAGCAGAGAAGACCAAGTTGATCCATCTGTAAGGACAGACCTGCCAAAGAGGGTATTCAGTTATTGGCCTAATAAGGGAAGAATGGAAGTGGGCTACCACTTCCTTGGACCTGGAAGATGCGCCTTTTAATAATTAACTGGACAAGATGAAAAGGGTTTCTAACTAGAGTTTAATATGCAGTGGTTGAAGAAAGCGTTCATTGTTTATGATCATGTACATTCATGCATATAATACCTAAGGTATCCTTAATCACATTCTACTCCTCTAACATCCTGACTCTCTTCTTACTAGCCTCTTAACTTCCTTCTACATTCTCCTTTTTCAGACTTACCTGCTGAATTCTCATACTTCACTGATTGTCTTCCTTGACAGTCTACTCTCTTGTCTTTACCCGCTCCGTTCGCTCTTCAGGCTCACTCCGCTCCCCTACCCTGCCCCCAATTCTCACCCGTCCCCAGTGCTCCTACATTTATTCCTCTAAAGACACACCCCCACTACACCTACTCCTATCATACAAATCACATCATTAACACTCTCAGCCCCCTTTTTTCACAACACACCCACTAATACCTACCTCCCTCTCATCCCTCCTTGGTTTAATACCCTACCTACTGCAATATCTCTTACGTGCTTTTAAAACCTACCTCCCATTTCTCTCTCACCTCACTAACCATTAAAATGTCTATATCAATCATCCCTTACCAATTACAATTATTAATCTGGGTCTCACTCCTACCTCCTGTATCCACTACCTATCTTTTAACCTCCGATGAACAACCACTTTACTCTACCCTTCTCTTCCCCTCCAAACACACCTCAACACCAACATTACCTTTCTCTCTAAATTTCCTAAACTTCGTTTACAAACCCAGCTACCTACTAGCCAAATATCACAGACTAGCACACATTAAGTTCACCAACCTAAAAACTAGAAAATTATTTGACTATTATTGTAAGCCTCTCCAGCCTAAACACTTAACACTCCCCCACTCATTATTTAATGGGGACATTCATCCCAACCCTGGCCCAAACTATACCCTTACCACTGCAAGCTGCAACCAAGACAAAATTAGTACTCTATCACTTACCAAACCTTCCAACTCACTCTCTATAGCACATCTTAATATACGTAGTATTTGCAATAAAATTGCTCAAGTTCATGCCCTCCTAGATGTCAACTATTTCACATCCTATGTTTATCAGAAACATGGCTAAAACCTACCATTAAAGACAAATCACCCCACCTGGTTACAGTATCATTAGACCTGACCGTACAGCCAAAAAGGGAGGAGGGGTAGCAATCCTCTATAAAGCAGAGCTACAAGTCAGCACTATAAATCTTAACCTACCTTTGGACAATAGTGCAGAAATAATTATCTCCAAACTTCAGGTCAACACATGTAAAGCCATAAATATCACCTGTATATATCTTCCTCCAGGAAATAACATTAATACACTTGAGTATATCCTCAACTGGCTTTCTATTAATCTCCCACAAGAAACCATAGTCCTAGGGGACTTTAATATTGATTGCAATTCCTGTAGTAGTACAAACCCCACCACCCATATTAACCTATATGGCTTCTCACAACTTATTAATTGCCCTACCAGAACTAATAGACTCAACAACAAAGAAAGTACCTTGGACTAGATACTTACTAATACTCGTCATCAAACCTACATAGCAGGTACCCTTCCAGATGACCTAAGTGACCATTCACGAACTTATAATATTAAGTTGTCAATCTTGCCTTCATTCTTGCTGGTTGGGATCCTCGGCTCCGACTCAGCCATCTTCTATAGCTCAAGAGCTGTTTACTGGCTTGAGGCAATCCCTTATCCCATGATGCTTAGCGCTAGATACCCAGATCTCGTTTGCCTCTTCAGCTGCAAGGTTCCTGGTTACTGGCTCAGGCTTGTATAACTTTATTAATCTGCCTTTTTTTCGTCAGTTTAGGGTTTTTTATATTTTAGTTGTTGTTATTTAATAGTCGATAACTAGTAGATTTAGTTTAGTGTGTTTAGTGTATTGTAGTTTTTTCCCTTAGAATTTGTTTAAATTAGAGAGTTCTCCCCTCCCCCTTACCCCTCTGTAGTAGCGTGTTAGTCTTTTGGTTAGGTAGCCATTTGAGTTAGAGGCTTCCTAGTCTTAAAAAAAAAAAATCTATCTTATATTGTGTTTTTTGTGGTAGTGTTCAGTTTTTAGTTTCTTAGTCCTGTGGCCTGTTGGCCAAAGTAGTTTAGAGTCATGATTCCTCTTTTTCTGGATATGTGTAAAGAATCCAAAGTGTCGGGATTCAAGAAGTGTGACTCATGCTGTCAGAAAATGTCTCTGACAGATGGGCACACTTCTTACATCTGCAGGACTCTTGTTCTATCTGCCATGCATTTAGCCCAAGAGTTCTGCAGAAGCGTAAGAATAAACTTATATTGAGGGGTCTTCTCAAGCCTCAGGATTCACCGGCCAAGGCTCAGCCAGTGAAATCCCCTAAACTGGCCAAATCGTCGACTCCCAGCTCGGAGCCGTCATTGGCCCAAGCCTTACCTACAACTTCTTCGGTTCCAGCTGGAACCGAGGAGACTGCTTCCTCGTCGGCTCCACTAGTACCCTCGGAGCCGTCAAGGACCCAAAAAAGGCCGAGGTCCCCTTCACTAGAGTCCATTCATTCATCTCCTCTGTCTCACCTTTTGCAGAGTGACCGCAGTCACAGATCTTCACCCTCTTCTCGGTTCTCTAGGCTGTCGGACCACGACGTGGAGAGAGTGGTCTGTAGGTTGTTGAAGTCGCATGCACTGGCCAAAATGTTGTCCAACCCTCCTCGTCAGGTGTTGGCTCCATCTGTTTCTATCGATTGAGCTCGGAGCCGGAGTTTATTGGGGTTCGAGTCGTGGAACTGTCGGTTCCGATAACGATTTCTCCTTCGGATCCGTCGTCGGCTCCGATCCCCTCGATGGTGTCTTCCGTCAAGGGATCTGGGTGCCGAAACTCCCTCGTCGGCTCCGAGGGGGCGAGTGGCATCGGACCCTTGTCCGACCCCGCTCTCCCTCTCGGAGCGTCGGCGCAGGTGAGCTCAGCTCCTACATCGGCCTTGGAGCCGTCTCCCTCGGTGCGGAGGAGGATTCCGGTCTCCTTCGATGTCATGAGGAGTGTGCTGGCCTCTCAGTCAGCTCTACCTTCGTCCCCACTGGCTCCGTCCCCCGTAGTGCCTGCGTCAACCTCTGTCCCTCCTCCAGACCCCAAGCGTGGGGAACCGGCACTCCAGGGCACCCCATTGGGTGTTTCCACTTCTTCCGAGGCCTCCCCTGATCATTCAGAGGAGCCGTCTTGGAAGAAGAAGTGCAAGAGGAAGCACATTGACTCCCCCGAGTCTGTCACTTCGGATACGGATTTGGATAAATCGGAAGAGTCCCTGAGGTCCCTCTCTGAAGATGTTTCCTTCTTGAACATCCTAGAATTGCTTAAGCAGAGGGGGACCTGGAGTACCCTAGCCCCTACCGAGGATGAATCCGTATTCCTGGATGCGTTCGGTTCTCGACCTTCCACCTCCTGGGTTTCTCTGCCCTTTGATCCACTAATGTCAGTGGTGGCTCGAAGGACTTGGTCAGCCCCGGATACATTGGAACCAACCCCGAGGAGACTAAGCAAGTTTATCACTGCTCCCCCTGACAAGCAGTTCCTTACTAAGGGTGCTCCCGTGGATGCCATGGTGGTAGCAGCAGCCACTAAAAAGTAGTTAGCGGAAACTTCTTCCTCTGTCCATCCTCCTAACAAGGAGTCCAGGACCATGGACAGATACGGGAAGCGAATGTTTGCTTCAGTGACCTTCTCCATGAGGTCACTGAATTACTTATGCCATTTCACCAGGCTTCAGAGGGATCTCCTGAAAGAGCTCGGAGATACCCTTCAGGATCTATCAGCTGAAGGGGCTCAGGCTAAAGTGGCTTCTCAGCTGGCAACCCTTAACTCAGTAGTCAACTCCTCCATGAGGCTCATTTCCTACGCAGCCAATGGTGCGAGTAGAACCACAGGCACAGGTGTGGCACTTCGGAGACATGCATGGATGCGGCTGTGTAATTTTGCGGAACCCTTTAGGGCGTCATTCACCAACACTTCCTTTGACGGTTCCTTCCTTTTTGGACCACAGGTGAAAGACACTCTCACTAGGTGTGAGCAGGCTGGCAAGACCCTCTCTGCCGTGGGAGCCCATTTTTCCACTCCTTCCAGACCATACCCCAAGGGTCAGAAGAGTGGGAAAATGTGATTTTGGAAATTCCAGGGAGCTTCGCCTGACAGACGTAGTGATTTTTCCTCCAGGGACAGAAGAGGAAATAACAATGACAACAGATGCTGTCCTCGTGGCAGAAGGGGTCCGCAGAACCAGGGCAGCAGAAAATCTTTCTCTGACAAGCCCTTCCAACATCCCTGAAGGGTTGCCCGACTGTCCGACTCAGGAGGCAGTCGGGGGAAGGCTTTCATTGTACCCAAAAGCCTGGCTAAACCTAACGCAAGACAAATGGGTACATTAAATCATATCCGGAGGTTACAGAATCCCATTCTTTCAACCCCCTTTACCGTCACGCAAGTCCCTCCCAGATGTTCCACCCAATCTGAGGGACCAAGCAGTTATAGAAGTTTCAAAACTGCTAGAAAAAAAGTCATCCAGGAAGTCCCGGCATACCAACACAGATCCGGAACTTACTCAAGGTTCTTTTTGGTACCAAAAAAGACAGGGGACTGGAGACCTATTTTGGATCTCAGCAGACTGAACAAGTCTGTTCAAAGAACAAAGTTTCGGATGGTCACGCTACAGTCCATTCTACCCTTTCTGGGTCAGGACAATTGGATGTGCTCCATAGATCTCCAGGATGCGTACTACCATATCAAGATGGACAGATGCTCCAGGAGGTTCCTTCGCTTCCGGCTGGGAGCCAGTCATTACCAGTGCCCTTTGGTCTCACCACAGCCCCCAGGGTGTTCACCAAATGTATGGCAGTGGTCACGGCTCACCTGAGGCGTCGAGGATTCCAGGTGTTTCCATATCTAGACGACTGGCTCCTCACTGCTACTACCAGGCATCAACTTCTTCAAGCCAGGAACTATACAATTTCAATTTGCTCCCAGCTAGGTATTACTATAAATTTCTAAAAATCTGCCTTGTTGCCCTGTCAATCTATTACTTATATAGGAGCAGACTTAGATACAAGGAGCATGTACGCAAAGCTACCTTCGGATAGGGTGTCCACAATTTGCCAGCAAGTTCAATTCCTCATGCAATGCAAAAGGGTACAAGTCAGGTACGTCCTTCAAACTCTAGGCTTTATGGCAGCAGCAATTCTTCTGATACCCCTGGCCAGCTTTCACATGAGAATCCTTCAATGGCTTCTATTCACACAGTGATCCTTCCAATAGCTCCCCATGTCTCATATGATCATGATTACAGAAACATGCAAAAGACACCTTTCTTGGTGGATGGTCTCCCCATTAGTGACTCAGGGCAGACCCTTCATTCAGCCCCCTCCGGTTGCTACAGTGACCACAGACGCCTCCCTGATAGGGTGGGGGGGGCATTATCAGGGAAGGACAGTCCAAGGCACTTGGCAGACTCACGAGTACCATCTGCATATAAACGTCCTAGAAATGAGAGCCGTGCTCCTAGCGTTGCAAGCTCTTCAGGACTCTCTCCCTTCTGGGACCATTGGAATACAATCAGACAACATGTCAGTGGTGTGGTACATCAACAAGCAGGGCAGAACCAGGTCCAACCCCCTATGTCGAGAAGCACTCAGACTCTGGCAGTGGGCGATTTCCTCCCAATGATTTCTGATTGAGACGCACATCCCTGGGACGTCCAGTGTCATAGCGGACAGGCTCAGCAGAGCTATTCTCATGCCTCACGAGTGGTCTCTGAGTCAGGTAGTTGCGGATCTGATCTTCCGCAAATGGGGACAGCCTTGCTGCAATCTTTTTGCCACCCCCTTCAACACCAGATGCAGCAACTACTTCTCCTTTCTACCGCTTCCAGGTCACTCTCCCAGAGATGCTCTAGTCCACGATTGGCCCGAGGGACTTCTTTATGCCTTCTCTATGTTTCCCCTGATACCAAAACTCATACAGAAAGCAATTTCGTTGGGTTGCAAGATGATCCTCATTGCCCCCTACTGGCCTCGACAGATATGGTTTCCATTCCTGCACCGTTACCTTCTTGAGCAGCCCTGGACTCTGGATCCGATTCCAGACCTTCCGATCCATCAATCAGGAGGGCTGCATCAATCCCTTCAAACACTCCAGCTTACAGCTTGGTTGCTCCACTTCCAGCCTTAGCCAGGCTTCCCAGCATTTCCCCGGCAGTATGTGACATTATTGTCTCTTCCCATAAGTCTACCACTAGAAGGACTTATGCTAGCAAATGGAAACGTTTTTCTTGTTGGGCAGAGGCCAGGAACATAGATCCCTTCACAGCCCCTCTCCACGAAACCTTGGAGTTCTTAACAGAACTCTTTCATTCGGGGTCCGCTTCTGCTACAATCAGGGTTCAATTAGCAGCCATTTAAAATTTTCATGTTGGGTGGTCTAATGCAAACATTATGTCTCATAAGCTATGTAAAGCTTTTCTAAGAGGGACTACTCTCCTTAGACCCCCAGTGAGAGATCCCCCTCCTCCTTGGGACCTTAATCTGGTACTAACATCCTTGATTATGCCCCCCTTTGAACCTGCAGCATCCTGCTCCATTAAATTTCTATCTTGGAAAACTCTCTTTCTGGTAGCTATTACTTCAGCCAGACGAGTCTCTGAACTTCAGGCACTATGTGTCCATCCTCCATACTTAGTATTTCATAAGGACAGGGTTGCTCTGAGGACTAATCCCTCTTTTCTTCTGAAAGTCTGCTCAGAAAATAATTTGAATCAGTCTATAGACCTACCTGTGTTTTTTCCTAACCACACCAACAAGGCAGAATACAAGTTACATCAATTGGATGTTCATAGACAATTGCGTTTCTACCTGCATAGGACGAAGGATATAAAGAAGTCTGACCAACTATTCCTCTCCTATGCTCGAGGCAAACAGGGTCTCCCAGTTTCCAAAGTGACCTTATCCAGGTGGTTGTCTCACATCATTACCTTTATCTATCAACTAAGGAACAAAGACTTGCCTATCAAACCGAAGGGTCATTCTACTAGGGCCTTAGCCACCTCTGTAGCCTTCCAGTCTAGGTTGCCCATGGACTCTATCTGTGCCGCTGCTACGTGGGCAAATCCTCAGACCTTTATTTCTCATTACAAGTTGGATTTGGTCTTCAGGAGTAGAGCTAACTTTGGTTCCACTGTTCTGAAGAGTCTGTTCCAATAAGCCACCCAGGATTGTAGGTGCTAGGGACGCTGTCCCAACCAGCAAGAATGAAGGCGAGATTGACAACTTAACATAAAGAAGTTATGTACCTACCATAACGTTCCATGTTAGTTGTCTTCATCTCGCCTTCTTTCTTGCGTCCCCCCTCCATCCCCCTATCCTATTGGACTGAGAGGACTTCAGGTTTCACTGGCTGAGTGTTCTCTGGTTTATTTCCTCTACTGACTTAGAGAATAGGACAGGTATACTTAACTTTTTGTTTGGAGGGGTCCTTTCTATAGCTATGTCTGCAGTTAGCTATTTCAAACGAGATCTGGGTAGCTAGCATTAGGCATCATGGGATAAGGGGTAGCCTCGAGCCATTAAACAGTTCTCGAGCTATAGAAGATGGCTGAGTCGGAGCCGAGGATCGGCTCCGATCCCAACCAGCAAGAAAGAAGGCAAGATGAAGACAACTAACATGGAACGTTATGGTAGGTACATAACTTCTTTTTATCAGACATAAAACCAACCTAACTTTCCCTAACACTTTCAGAACAGTACGCTCCAAAAAGCAATTTAACCCAGAACTTTTCCAAACAGAACTGAAACAATGTAATTGGTCACCATTAAAATCCCTCCCTCTAAATGAAGCAGTAGAATACTTCAATTCCACATTCTTAACCATCCTGGACTACCATGCACCAACTCGCTCTATTAGAACCAAAGCTAAACCAGCCCCTTGGCTCTCTAACAGTGCTAGGCAAAAAATCCTTCTCAGAAAAAAATCCTGGGCAAAATGGCGTATTACTAAGAATCCAACAGACTGCCAAACCTTTAGAGAACATAGAAATATTACAAAAAAAGCCATCCTGTTAGACAAAAAGAACTTTTATCTCCAATTACAGCAAACCTGCCACAAGGAACCTAGAAAATTTTGGACTTGTATTAACAATCTTCTATTCCCAGGCCAATCTATCACACCCAACCCACAAGGCTCAAACCCTGAGAATCCCACACAAACAACTAATGCCTTTAATTCTTTCTTCACAGACGCCATCCAAACTCTTGCTAGCCACCTATCTCCTGATACCTCAAATCTGCCTACTTCTTCTACAAACCCACCCCCATTATTTCATTTACAACCAGTGTCTACTTCCTTTATTTCCTCCCTTCTCCAAAAATTAAAACCTACCACCCCCTCAGCTGACAAACTCCCAACAGAATTCCTGCAAAAAGGAGCTAAAGCTATTGCCTATCCCATTTCCATTCTGATAAATTGATCCATAAGTAAAGGAACTATCCCATCTATCTGGAAAATTCCTCATATCATCCCACTGCATAAAGGGGGGAACTCCAATGACTTCTCTAACTTTCGTCCCATAGCTCTACTATCCCCTAAAAATTATGGAAAAGTGCATCCATAAACAACTACTTAACCACCTTCTCCATAACAACCTACTTGCCAACTGTCAACATGGATTCAGACTTTTCCACAGTACCACCACTGCCCTGCTATCCTTCACAAACTGCATCAACAATAACCGCAACAAAAATATTCTTTCATCTGCAGTCTTCATTGACTTATCTAAAGCTTTTGACATGGTTAATCACCACCAACTACTTCTACACATACTGAATTCTCTTTCACTTGATCCTCTATCTATGAATTGGTTCACATCTTACCTAGAAAACCGACAGCAGGCTATACTCTGGCAAAATAAACTATCTAATCACCTTTCTAACTCCCTCGGGGTCCCACAAGGCTCCATATTAGGCCCACTCCTATTTTCCATTTATATTAATAACCTGCAATCAGCTATTCCATACTCCACCTGCATTCAATATGCAGATGACTCTACTATAATCTGTTCAGCCACTTCTCAAACTGAACTTCAGTCTCTTACCCAAAAAGCTTTCAACACTGTAGAACAATGGTTTTCACACCTCTGCCTCCTCCTAAACCCCAAGAAAACTAAACTGTTACTCTTCACACCAACCCGAAAGTCCACCTCTTTACATTTCACTCTCACTTCCAACAACGGTACTCTTATTTCTCCTGACCCAGCCACTAAACTGTTAGGAATAACAATAGACAACAATCTCAACTTTGATACTCACATAAACACCACAATAAAATTAGTTAACAAAAAACTAGGATCCCTTTACAGAATTAAACCCTATCTTACACTAGTAGCTAGGACCGCTATAGCCAGAGCTCACCTAATCTCCACTCTACTCTATGCTTCTCCTATATACACCAATCTCTCTAAAAACAACCTCAACAAAGTAGCAACATCCTATAATAATATTGCTAGATTTACTACAGGCTCTCCTTTCAGAACCCATCACTGTTTGAATCTAAAACAACTAGACTGGCTAGAATTTCTTAACCAGCTTCAATTTCACCAGCTTACAATAGCCCATAAGGCCCTGTATCAACCCAGCAACACTCCAATACTCTCTAGCCTCATTACACCTTATAATAATCTCAAAAATCTACGCTCCTCAAACAAACTGCTGATCAATACTACCAAACCCAACAACTCAGCAGGTGACTCCTTGTTCTCTAACTCTGTTGAAAAAATATGGAATAAACTTCACATCTCAGACTTCTCTCTCACTTTTTAAAAGGAATCTAAAACTATATCTCATTAAACACTGGCTATGCTCCTGTACTAACCCTGACTAACTCTTTTCCTATTCACTAATTCTCACCCTTCATCCTTTATTATCTTCCCTTTATGTTTCAATATACTATATAATTGCATATAAAATTTATGTATATATGTATATTGTACCTTCTCACAAAATCACTATGAGTATTATAATTTGTACTTCTTGTGTGAAAAAAAAAAGACTAATGTTTTTATGTAACAATTGCTGTTTTTATAATATCTGTCATAACTTCTACATTAACTTTGTATTATTTCTTGGAGCTTTTCTCCCCGGGCCACTAATGAAAATGGACATGTATTCAGCCATAGTAGCCCGGTCAACAAATGTAAAATAAATAAAATAAATAAATAAGAGTAGAAAGCAGAGACTATGTGAGGAAAGGTGACACAGAGAAAAAAGAAAGTTGTAGTGAAGTGAAGATAGATGTGGAAGATAGTGTGAGTAAGAAAGTGGCAGTCAGGGCAAAGGGAAAGAAGATTGTGGGAAATTTACATTGAGAATTTGCTTTGTTGAGGTATATAGTGGTAATGAATGTGTATATGGGCTGATGTTGTCTAGTCTGGGGAGGTGCAAATACAGAGCTGAGTGTTTTTAAAGAATAGCTTTAGAAAGTTTTTGAATCTGGATAGTTGGTTTAGTGTCTGATGATGGTAAGGATAGAATTCCAGCCCACTTAATCAAGACACAAGGACAGGCCCTCAGAGTTATGGGTTTCCTTGTGGTTAATAGGACTTGTCCATGGGGCATAGTGATCATGCTGGGTATATAAGGCACACTTAATCGAGACACAAGGACAGGCCCTCAGAGTTATGGGTTTCCTTGTGGTAAATAGGACTTGTCCATGGGGCATAGTGAGCATGCTGGGTGTGTAAGGCACACTTAATCGAGACACAAGGACAGGCTCTCAGATTTATGGGTTTCCTTGTGGTTAATAGGACTTGCCCATGGGGCATAGTGATCATGTTGGGTGTGTAAGGCACACTTAATTGAGACACAAGGACAGGCCCTCAGAGTTATGGGTTTCCTTGTGGTTAATAGGACTTGTCCATGGGGCATAGTGATCATGCTGGGTGTGTAAGGCACACTTAATCGAGATACAAGGACAGGCCCTCAGAGTTATGGGTTTCCTTGTGGTTAACAAGACTTGTCCATGGGGCATAGTGATCATGCTGGATGTGTAAGGCACACTTAATCGAGACACAAGGACAGGCCCTCAGAGTTATGGGTTTCCTTGTGGTTAATAGGACTTGTCCATGGGGCATAGTGATCATGCTGGATGTGTAAGGCACACTTAATCGAGACACAAGGACAGGCCCTCAGAGTTATGGGTTTCCTTGTGGTAAACAGGTCTTGTCCATGGAGCATAGTGATCATGCTGGGTGTGTAAGGCACACTTAATCGAGACACAAGGACAGGCCCTCAGAGTTATGGGTTTCCTTGTGGTAAATAGGACTTGTCCATGGGGCATAGTGAGCATGCTGGGTGTGTAAGGCACACTTAATCGAGACACAAGGACAGGCCCTCAGAGTTATGGGTTTCCTTGTGGTTAATAGGACTTGTCCATGGGGCATAGTGATCATGCTGGGTGTGTAAGGCAGATTAATCGAGACACAAGGACAGACCCTCAGAGTTATGGGTTTCCTTGTGGTTAATAGGTCTTGTCCATGGGGCATAGTGATCATGGTGGGTGTGTAAGGCACACTTAATCGAGACACAAGGACATCAGAGTTATGGGTTTCCTTGTGGTTAATAGGACTTGTCCATGGAGCATAGTGATCATGCTGGTGTGTAAGGCATACTTAATCGAAACACAAGGACAGGCCATCAGAGTTATGGGTTTCCTTGTGGTTAATAGGACTTGTCCATGGAGCATAGTGATCATGCTGGTGTGTAAGGCATACTTAATCGAGACACAAGGACAGGCCATCAGATTTATGGGTTTCCTTGTGGTTAATAGGACTTGTCCATGGAGCATAGTGATCATGCTGGTGTGTAAGGCATACTTAATCGAGATACAAGGACAGGCCCTCAGAGTTATGGGTTTCCTTGTGGTTAATAGGACTTGTCCATGGGGCATAGTGATCATGCTAGGTGTGTAAGGTTCCACTCTGGTTTGGAGAACAGGAAAGTTTTGAGGTTTATAGATTGCATTATGAACAGTTGCTACCTGAGTCACAGAGAGATAATGTGGAAGCTCTAGCTACTCTACCTGTTTAAGGCTAGGCAGTGCTGGGATTTAGTAGCCTGGTTAATAGTGAATTTAGTTATCGTGCTCTAGCATATTCAGTTTTTGTTAGGCGAGACAGATAAAGATTTGTGTAGTCAGGGCAGTGTATAGTAGTGAAGGTATGAGGGATAATGAGGGCGTTTTTTTTATTTTTTGCCTTTGCTAGTTAAAAACTCATTTTCTATGATATAGTAGCTCAATTATTTTCTGGGTTTTCTTGATGACTTGCTGAATTTGAATATCAGACTATAGGTGGTTATCTGTCACTTTGTTTGGGACACAAATTCAATAGGACTGTTGTTTGATGAGGTGATGCAGAAGTTATTTTTCTGTAGGATACAGATTTTATTGTGAAAA
Organism: Protopterus annectens; assembly: GCF_019279795.1. Taxonomy (NCBI): domain Eukaryota; kingdom Metazoa; phylum Chordata; order Ceratodontiformes; family Protopteridae; genus Protopterus; species Protopterus annectens. The sequence goes on from NC_056747.1 coordinate 110,445,468, forward strand.
GCAATAATTTGTATTCCTTATCTCATATATATATATATATATATATATATATATATATATATATATATATATTTTTTTTTTTTATATATATTTATGTATGTATGCATGTGTGTTTATGTAAGTATGTGGATCCTGGATCCTGGATTCACTTCTGTGCATTCAGCACATTGGGCAAGGAGCACCCTTCAGCACTCATAGTTTCCATAGCAGGTATGAGTTTTACCAGATTGGGTTGCTAGCCCAATGCCCAACCCTCCTCAGAGGGTGCACCACACACTCGCATGCACACACTCACACCTACGGCCAATTTAGAATGTCAAATCCACGTAATGCATGTCTTTGGAATGAGGGAGGAAACTGGAGCACCTGGAGGAAACCCATATGAATGCACAGAGGACATGCAGACTCCATACAGAAGGCACCTCATCCAAGAATCGAACTGGAGAACCTCTTACTGTGAGGTAACAACAGTAACTGCTACACTTCTCTGCTGTCCAAGAATGTGTATATATATATATATATATATATATATATATATATGTATGCATGTAGTTTTCCACATCATTAAATATATATGTGTGTGTGTGTATATATATATATATATATATATATATATATATATATATATATATATATATAAAAAATCTATTTTGTAATATTATTATATATCATTATATTATCTGTGCATTTAGCCTTACAGTTGTAACCAAAGAACATCCCGGCTGTCCTGAACCTCTGATGTGAAGTTGTTCTATCTCGCTGTTCATTTTTACTTATGGGTTCGAAGCCGATCTCCGGCTCTGACTTGGCCAACTGCAAAAGCTCAAGGTCTTCAAACAGCTCAAGGCCAATTCCCTATCCCGTGATGCATCCTAATCTTCCCAGATCTCGTTTGCTGCTGCAACTTGATCGGACATTCACCAGCTCTGGTTAGAGCTTATAGGTTCAGAGCCGATCCTAGGCTCTGACTCGGCCAACTGCAAGAGCTCGAGGTCTTTAACCAGCTCAAGGCCAATTCTCTATCCCATGATGCACTCTGATCTTCCCAGATCTCGTTTGCCACTGCAGCTTGATCGGACATTCATCAGCTCTGGCCAGTGAATAACTTTATTTTTTCTTAAAAAAATAGCTGTTATAATAGCTTAGTGGTTATTTAATAAATTACATAGAGTGTTTAGTATATTTTTAGACAAATTACATAATATAGTTATTTTTTAGGGCCGTTTTTTTCAGGCCTTCTTTTCTCCCTATCAGTATCTCAGTTAGTATAATTACTGAGAAATTAGTGGCCGTGTTTTTAGGCCTTTTTTTCTCTTTATAGGAAAATAGTATTGCGAGTGTGTTTGCAGTAGATTATAGCCTTTTGTTTTTTACAGGGCACATAGTTATCTTTACTAATATTATAATTAGAGACTAGTGGCCATGTTTTAAGGCCTTTCTTGTCTATCCATAGTATTGCATTCTGTGTGTGTGTTTTTTGCTAAATTACAACCCTTCTTTTTATACAGGGCAGTTAAGTATTACATTATTTGCTAAATTTCTCAGACCCTTCTTTTCTTAAGGCTTTACTAGTAATTTGTGTGCATATTATTGTTACAGCCCGCTTTTTTATAGGGCATTGTTACTGTGGTTTGCTATAGTTGATATTTGCCTATGAAAATATGTCTTAACAGGAGAAGGAAAAAGCCAAGTCTAGCTTCAGAACATGCCCAAGATGTGGGCAAAAGATGTCTATAACTGATGGACATACTGAATATGTGTACTGTTTGGGTGAGGTACACCTTCAGGATAGCTCTGCTATATGCCACTCCTTTAGCTCCATAGTATTGCATGAGAGAAAATGAAAACTCATGGATAAGGGTCTGCTGAAATCCTCTTTCCAAGAGTCGCTGGATAAGTCAGACAGGCACTCCAAAAAGACTTCAGAATGACAAAAAGTCCATATACCTTGAAATCAGCTTCTAGTAAAGCTTCGACATTGGTTCCACAGTCTTCGGAACCGACTGTCGTTATGGTTAGGAGCTGGTCCCTGACCTTGGAGCCGGTATCTCCTACCTTAAAGTCTCCAATATTACAATCGGTAGCTTCATCACATTCTTCTTGGGCATCAGGTAGACTGTCTGATTTGGATGTAGACCACGTGGTGAAGAAGCATCTACAGATACCGGCGCTGGCAAAAATATTATCGGCACCGACCCCGGGGACTTCCGAGCCGAACTTAGTTCCTCCAACATCTTCTGTTCCTCTTCTGATCTGCATGGAAGTTTCGAAGCGGAAGAGCATGGGACTGATGATCATGGAGCCCTCAGGTCCGACACCTACTCTAGGTTTTTCGGCCCTGACTGCCCTGATGTCTTCTGCGCCAATCGAAGGATCTCTGAGCTGACACTCACAGGTCGGGTCTGGGGAAGATAGTAGGGCTGACTTGTCGGTGCCGACTTTACCTCTTGGGGCCTCTGCTCGAGGGAGTTCGGCCCCAACCTCCGGCTCAGAGCCCTCCATACTGGCACAGATGGTTTCCATCGAATCTTCGGATCCGATGGATTCCTCTCATTGGGACTGTGGGACCTTTGAGGCTATGAGGAGGGCTTTGTCTGCTCCGATGACCACTCCATCAGTTCGAGCATCTCCCTCCCTGAGAGCAACGGTGTCTGCCTCTTCATCACACGTTCCATTGAAGCATAGAGATCCTGAGCCTCAGGAAGCCCCATTGGGTGAGCCATGGTCTTCCAAGACCTCTCCAGAAGCTCCCACTGAAGAAGTGCCTAGGAAGAGACTCTGCAAGAGGAAGCATCTGGACTCCCCAGAGGAGTCAGACACTTCGGATACTGAGTTGGATGAGTCAGAAGGGTCCCCACGGTCCCCATCAGAAGATATCTCCTTTGCAGATATCTTAGAAATTTTTAAACAGAGGGGTGGCTGAAAATCCCTTAACCCGTCTGATGATCAGTCAGTCCTGCTGAAGGCTTTTGGGGCTCAACCCTCCACCTTTTGGGTGTCTCCACCCTTCGATGAGTTGCTTGAATTACTCACTCGAAGGGCATGGGAGTCCCCAGACACCATGGAGCTTGTACCCACGAGGCCTAACAAATTTATAACTAGCCCCCAAGATAGACTTTACCTTACTAAAGGAGTACTTGTTGGTGCTATGGTGGTGGCAGCAGCCACCAAGAAGGAATTATCAGAGACTTTTTCATCTGTTCATCCTCCTAGTAGGGAATCCAGGATTATGGACAGATACGGGAAGCATATGTTTAGTTCAGTGGCTTTCGTCCTTTGATCACTGAACTAGCTCACACATTTTACTAGATTACAAAGGGATCTCCTGAATGAGCTAGGAGAGCCCTGCAGGGTTCAGTAGCTGCGGGGGTTTCGGAAAAGGTAACTTCCCAGCTCTCCACTCTTAATTCGATAGTGAACTCGTCCATGCATCTGTTGTCATATGCGGCTGATGGTACGAGCAGAGCAGTGGGTACAGGAATCACTCTCAGGAGATATTCCTGGATGCGCTTACATTCCTTTGCAGAACTCTGAGTCTTCCTTCATTAACACCCCCTTTGACAGTTCGTCCCTTTTTGGACCTAAGGTAAAGGAAACACTTACCAGGAGTGAAAAAGACAGAAAGACCTCGTCTGCCGTCGGAGTATGTTTTTCTACCCCAAATAGACATTACCCCAAAGGGAGGGGAGGTGGAAAGATATGGTTCCATAAATCTCAAGGATCTTTTCAGAACTCTCATGGTGAAACCCCCTCTAGAGGCAGAGGAGGGGTTAATAATGCAAGATGTCACCCACACGGCAGAGGGGGGTCCGCAGAACCAGAGCGACAGAGATCAGTTCTTTGGCAAGCCCTATCAGTGCTCCTGAAAGGAGGCCCGAATGTTCATCTCTGGAGGCAGTCGGGTGACGCCTATATTTGTACCTAGACGCCTGGCTAAAAATAGCAAAAGACAGCTGAGTACAAAGCATAATATCCAGAGGATACTCAATTCCCTCTGCCACTGTCCCACCCCTCTAGTAAAGAAAATCCCAGATGTTCCACCCTGTCACAGGGACCAAGCAGCCTTAGAGGTCCAAAGGTTGCTGGACAAAAGAGTCATCCAGCCAGTCCCAGCAGACCAGAGAGGATCTAGAACTTACTCAAGGTTTTTTTTAGTTCCAAAGAAAACAGGGGACTAGAGACCTTTTCTGGACCTAAGCAGATTAAACAAGTCAGTAAAGAAGACGAAGTTCCGGATGGCATGCTTCAGTCAGTAATTCCCTTTCTGGGGAAAGACAATCGGATGTGCTCTGTAGATCTTCCGGATGTGTACTACCACATAAAGATGGGCAGACCATCCAGGGATCATCTACACTTCCAGCTGGTCTCACTACAGCCCCGAGAGTGTTCACCAAATGTATGGCAGTAGTCACCGCTCACCTGAGACGGTTGGTATTCCAGGTATTTCCATATCTAGATGACTGACTCTTCACTGCCACCACCAAGCATCAACTTATTCAGGCGAGGGACACAACCTTAGACCTATGCAATCAATTGGATATTACCATCAACTCAGAAAAATCTGCCTTATCGCCATCGCAACAGACCATCTTTATAGGAGCAGAGTTAAACACAGTTTCAATGACATTAAGTCTGCTTCCAGAAAGAATTTATCTCTTACGAAAACAAATATTAGACCTGCTTCCAAGGAAAAAAGCCCCAGTCTCAGTGGTACTCAAATTGCTAGGATCGATGGTGGCGGCAATCATTGCCATTCCCCTCGCTCGAATACACATGCGAGTTCTACAGTGGCTCCTATTCTCTCAATGGTCCTTTCAGGAACTTCCAATGTCACACCAAATCATCATAACAAATATGTGCAAGAAGGACCTTCAGTGGTGGCTGACATCTCAACATGTAACTCAGGGCTGTCCATTCATTTTACCCATTCCCGTAGCCAAGGTGACCATGGACACTTCCTTGATTGGGTGGGGGGGCATTATCAAGGAAGAACAGTCCAAGGCACGTGGAAGAACCACGAGGCTCATCTACATATAAATGTTGTGGAGATGAGAGTGGTACTTCTAGCGTTGCAGTCCTTTCAAGACTCTCTACCCCTGGGAACAGTTGTGATTCAGACAGACAACATGTCAGTGGTCTGGTACATAAATAAGGAGGAACCAAATCTTACCCCCTATGTCGATAGGCTATGAGAGTAGGGCAGTGGGCAATCTCCACCCAGTGCTTTCTGATAGCAATGCACATCCCAGGGAAATCCATTGTGATAGCAGACAAGATAAGCAGGGCAATTCTAATGCCTCATGAGTGGTCCCTAAAGAAACAAGTAGCAGAACGGATATTCCGCAGGTGGGGCCAGCCTTGCTGCAATCTCTTTGCAACCCCAACAAACATGAAATGCAGCAGCTACTTTGCCTTGATTCCCCTGCTGGGGGATGCCCCAAGGTGCATAGTTGGTCCCTGGGTCTCCTTTATGCATTTCCTCCCTTCCATCTGATTCCCCAAAGTATTACAGAAAGCAAAATTTCTGGGAAGGACCATGATTTTCATAGCCCCTTACTGGCCTTGGCAAATTTGTTTTCCTTTCTTCCAGCCTCATCTCTTGGAAAAACGCTGGATCCTGGACCCAGTTCCGGATCTGTTGACCCATTCATCGGGAGCTCTTCATCCTTCTCTTCATTCCCTCAAACTGACAGCTTGGCTGCTCAAATTCCCACAATTGCCAGGATTTACAACCTCTCAGCTGAGGTCCAACATATTATAACATCCTCTCATAAATCATCCACCAGAAAGTTATATCTTAGCAAATGGAAGCGATTTTCTTTATGGGCCTCTCAGAATTATGTTGATCTTTATCTTTCTCAGAATGATGCTGATCCTTATCTATCTCAGAATGATGCTGATCCTTATCTATCTCAGAATGAGGTTGATCCTTATCTAGCTCAGAATTATGTTGATCCTTATCTAGCTCAGAATGATGCTGATCCTTATCTATCTCAGAATGAGGTTGATCCTTATCTATCTCAGAATGATGTTGATCCTTATCTATCTCAGAATGATGTTGATCCTTATCTATCTCAGAATGATGTTGATCCTTATCTATCTCAGAATGATGTTGATCCTTATCTAGCTCAGAATGAGGTTGATCCTTATCTCTCTCAGAATGATGTTGATCCTTATCTATCTCAGAATGATGCTGATCCTTATCTAGCTCAGAATGAGGTTGATCCTTATCTAGCTCAGAATTATGTTGATCCTTATCTAGCTCAGAATTATGTTGATCTTTATCTATCTCAGAATTATGCTGATCCTTATCTATCTCAGAATGATGTTGATACTTATCTATCTCAGAATGATGTTGATCCTTATCTATCTCAGAATGATGTTGATCCTTATCTATCTCAGAATGATGTTGATCCTTATCTAGCTCAGAATGATGCTGATCCTTATCTATCTCAGAATGATGTTGATCCTTATCTATCTCAGAATGATGCTGATCCTTATCTATCTCAGAATGATGTTGATCCTTATCTATCTCAGAATGAGATTGATCCTTATCTATCTCAGAATGATGTTGATCCTTATCTATCTCAGAATGATGTTGATCCTTATCTATCTCAGAATGATGCTGATCCTTATCTAGCTCCGATCCCATCTATACTGGAATTTCTGACTAAACTTTTCAACGAAGGAGCTGCTGCAGCTACCATTAGAGTTCAATTAGCAGCAATCTCAAACTTTCATCTTGGCTTCCAAGGCTCCAATGTCATGTCACATCAACTTGCTAAAGCCTTTCTTAAAGGTACCATTCATTGAGGCCACCAATCAGAGTTCCAGTCATGCCATGGAATCTAAATTTTGTTCTCTCCAGGATCATATTGTCACCCTTTGAACCAGCCTCATCCTGTCCTTTGAAATTCCTTTCATGGAAGACTATATTTTTGATAGCCATTACTTCTGCTCGAAGGATTTCTGAGTTACAGGCCTTGACCATCAAACCTCCTTATCTGATTTTCCATAATGACAAAGTTTCGCTCAGAACTAATCCATCCTTTTTACCAAAAATTTGTTCAGAGACAAATCTTAACCAGTCCATTGAGTTGTCCGTTTTCTTTCTTCAATACACAAATAAGATGGAACACATACTGCACAAACTTGATGTTCATAGACAACTCCGATTTTATCTAGATAGAACAAAACAATTCAGATCAACGTCTCAACTCTTTGTTTCCTTTTCAGAGTCAGAAAGGGGCACAACAGTGACAAAAGTAACCTTATCAAGATGGCTATCAGATTGCTTTTCCTTCATTTATAGTTCAGAGAATGCCCCCTTACAAGAGAAAATAAAGGCCCTCTCTACTAAAACTGTTCCAACTTCATTAGCCTTTTCTGCAAGGTTACTATTAGATTCTATTTGTGCAGCAGCTACCTGGTCAAGACCTCATACCTTTATCACTCATTACAAAGTAGACAATGTCTCCATGGACAGGACCTCCTTTGGTTCCACAGTTCTGAGGAATATTCTCCCTTGAGCCACCCGAGAAAGATGGTGCTTGGGACGCTACCCATCAGTAAGAATGAACGGCAAGGTAGAACAACTTCACATAAAGAAGTTATGTATCACCATAATATTCCATGTGAGTTGTTTATCTCGCCTTCATTCTTACGTCCCACCCTGCAACCCCCATCCAGTCTACTTGAGGTCCATCACCTTTCTTATATGGTGCTTTGTCTCTTATCCAGCTCTCTGAGTGGCATATTTATACTATTAGGTAGTCAGTTGGCAGCAAACAAGATCTGAGGGAAGATCAGGGTGCATCATGGCATAGGGAGTTGGCCTCAAGCTGGTTGAAGACCTCGAGCTTTTGCAGTTGGCCGAGTCGGAGCTGAAGATTGGCTTCAAACCCATCAGTAAGAATGAAGGCGAGATGAACAGCTCACATGGAACATTATGGTGAGTACATAACTTCTTTTTCATCCCCATTACCATGGTTACTTATTATGTGGCTTCACCTAGCATCCATACCCTCCTGGTGCCATATTTATAGGCAGGTGGGGACTGAAGCATGGTTTTGGAAATGTCCCCCACCCTAGCCTGTAGGATGGCTGTGCCTCCTTAGAGTATCCCTTTCACCATTGTAAGTCCCTGCCTTCACTGGAGCCAAAGAGAATGGACTCGCATCCACCTGAACATCAGCCCAACTCCTCCTCTTAGAGAAAGTTGAGCAGGCAGAGTGTCACCACTCCTTTCTCCTCCTCACACTAGGTCCAACAGGTACTTCAGCCACTTATGTATCTAGGTCACCTGGGTCTGTGTCAGGGCTTCATCCCTCACCACCATGACAACTGGCATGTCTAGGATTATCTAGTAATCTGGGGTTATTAAGTAAAGTGTAGTTGTTACCATTTTGGCAGTTCTGTATAAGAATATCAAACAGAAGGCATAATTATGAGCAGCACACAGGGATCAGCAACTTGTTACCTGTAACATTACGGGGTAGAAAAGAGCACAATGTGCCACGGGCAGGCACTACAGAAACATTATGGGGTAGAAAAGAGCGCAATGTGCCACGGGCAGGCACTACAGAAACATTACGAGGTAGAAAAGAGCACAATGTGCCGTGGACAGGCACTACAGAAACATTATGGGGTAGAAAAGAGTGCAATGTGCCACGAGCAGGCACTACAGAAACATTATGGGGTAGAAAAGAGCACAATGTGCCACAGGCAGGCACTACAGAAACATTATGGGGTAGAAAAGAGCACAATGTGCCACGGGCAGGCACTACAGAAACATTACGGGGTAGAAAAGAGCGCAATGTGCCACGGGCAGGCACTACAGAAGAATGCAAGGAGATATTATGGAATGTTGGTCATTAGTGGGAGGACGAGGAGTAAGTCAAGAAGAACAGGAGAGCTCCCCGGGAGGATATAAGGCAAGACCCTTACATTACAAGGCAAAGAACAGCAGCAGTGGAGATTCAGTACCAAACTACGTAAGCTAGCCAAGGCTTACTTAGGAAGGGTAGACACGCCAATTTTGTCTGTGGGAGATGTGTGAATCACTTCAATGACTTAGTGCAAGGCCCAGACTTAACAGCTCTTAGGGGTGCTTAATAAAAGCTTCTTAATGGAGCCTAAGTGCTATTAAGATCCAGAGAAGTACTTAAGTTTTGAAATATAATAATAGCTAATTTATTGTACTTGGCATACAGTGTAATGACTCAAATGTCACAATGTAGGAATTAGCCATCTATCACACTAGAGTAAACAGTTGCCTGCTATGCAGTGATCACTTTACTGTATCTTCATTTATTTATTTATTTATTTATTTATTACCATTTGTTTACTAGAAAACTCTGACTGGGTCACAAGAGATCATTTTCAGTGGAGGCCTGGGGATAAAATCTCCATTTAGCAGAAAAAATAAAATTTCAAAAATGTTATATAAAAACATTTGAAACCTATTCATTTTAAAGATAATCAACAATATAACAAAAATATGTTACAAAGGGAACAATGAGAAAAAGCAAAGCATAACACTATATACAGCTCTAGACAGCATACTTTTGGCATTTACAGTAGTAATATGTCATGTGTTTAGTTCAATTGTAACTATAAAAGGGGAGAGCGATTAGGATAGATTAGTATAAATATAAATATATATGTAAAGTGGTAGAGGGGTAGGATAGCCAGGTGAAGATGAGGAAGTGGTGATGGGTAGAGAATCTGTACAGCTAGGGGTGGGGAAAAGTACATAAGATTGATGTTCAACAGGCAGTGTAACGTGAGTAGAGCCATGAGTTGGTTACATCATATTTCAGAAGATGTTTGCAGGAAGGATGGTAGGTTACAGTTCTAATTGCCCCTGGAACATAATTCTATTATTTGGCAACAGAGTAGCAGTAAAGGCTATTTCCAATTACCTTTTGAGGGTTATAGATGGTGATAAGTTGTTTATCATTAGAATGAAGGGGTCTGTTTGGGTGATAGAAAGGAAGAATAAAGCTTCATGCAGGACAGCCATGGGGTTTATAAAATATTTTGTGGGCATTAGCTAGTTGTACAAAGTCCACATAGTGGGATAGTTCAAGCCATCCATACTTTTATGAGCCTTGCAGTGATGTGTATAGTGTTGTTTATTGGCAACAAATTTAGAAACTTTGTTGTAATATATTTCAAGTTTAGTTTAAACAGGTACCTGCAAATTATTAAGGATAGTGACACTATTTAAGAGTGAAAGAAGGAGGTGAGTGTTTGCTAGGATAATTTTTGTCAGTAAGAAAGTTTTAAGTCTGTAATGTATGCAGAGTTTCTGCTGATTTTCCTTATATTATTTTGACTGTGGAGTTCAAACCTGAGGTTGTCATCAGTTGTCACACCAAGTAGTTTTATATGGGATACAATTTCTGTGTCTGTAGTGTTAAATGAGAAGGTTTTGAAGCTGGATTTCTCCTTCAGATGTGCTCTGTGAAGGAATGGGAGCAGTTTTGTTGTTTGGGGGTTAAGTAATAATAGGGACTTGTGAAGCCAGTTTTCAACAGAGGGGAAAACTTCTTGTATGATATCAAGATGTGCCAGAGTGTCATGTGAGCATGTTAGTGTTGAGTCATCGGCGTACTGTATAAGGGATGCTTGTCTAGAAGAAGTACAAAGGTCATTAATGAAAATATTAAAGAGAAGTGGACCAAGAAATGTACCTTGGGGTACACCAGTGGTAACAAGGAGGTAAGGAGAGAAAGTATGTTGCCATCTAACAGTTTGCTGTCTGTCAGATAGGTAGCTTTTAAACCACTGAAGGGCAAGAGGGGATAATCCAAGATGGTGCAGTTGCTGAAGTCATTAGCTATGTGAGATGGTATTAAAGGCTTTGGAATTATCCAGAAATAGGGAAGAGCTAAGTTTTCCAGAGTCCCTTTTCCTGTTTATTTTATCTAAAAAGGATAATAGTGCAGTATTTGTAATATGGCTGAAGTGGAATCCTTGTTTAGTACTGGTTAAGAGCTGTGCCTGGGGGAAATGGTGAAGAAGTTGAGTATGGATACATTTTTCTAGGATTTTTTCTATCTCATTGTCATCTTGGGAGAGTAAGTTTATCTTCAAAGATATATAAATATAATTCCAAATGTTTTCTTTTCAGCACTAATTCCTTGTAGCGTAGCATATGCAAACTTACTTTTCAGTAGGTCTGTCACTGAGGTGATTCACACTTTCAATCCATTGGTAGACAATGATTTATCTTACACTGAATGCCAAGTACTGTACACCTTCCTGAGAATGTTATTCTGTTCCATCTTACCTTTGCTACCTTCCATTTGAATATAACTTCTTATTGATTTATTGTCTGACTAACATATTTTGCTCTATTCTGGTTACTTCGTAATAAAATCTGCTGCGGACTACAGAAAACAGACCAACCCACTACAGAACTATTTCTCTCTGCCCTCTAATACATCATCAGAAGGCGGGGCTGGATGACATGGGTTCAGGAAGCAATTGGACAATAAGTAGCTCAGCATACAGTAAACAGAAACACCAGTTATTATAACTTAATAAATACCAGCCTACTGAAGTAACTAAATTAAAACTACACATTTGTAGAAGAAGAAGAAAGCTTACTTTACAAGACAAAAGCATAATTATAACAAAAAGAAATGGTAAAAAAAACACATTAGCACATAATCTTTAAGATATTGAATATTAGCACTATTCAAAAAATATAAACAATTGCAAAATAGTCAGTAAACATATTTATTCAAAAGAGAGTAAATATAGATTACAAATGCAGATTATTAAAAATAATAAAGTATTTACAGGCACTATAAGGTGATTATTGCATAGCATTCCAAATGAAGCAGTTGAAAATATGGTTTCATATGCTTATGTAGACAATGAGCCAGAACATGACAAAGTGTTTTCAAAATTAAGCAAATTTCATGTAGTATTCTTTGGTGCCAGAATGCCTCAGTTTTCCATCCACAAGCAGACCTGTGTCTCCTGTAATATGGGTGTAACAGACAAAGTTAAACTGAAAACACATTCTAACCATACACATTTTATTAACAGGATGGCTAGCTACATAGAAAATTTGAATGCATCTGCCATACCTCTCAACTGTCCAGATTTTCTCAAAATGTCCAAATTTTTGCCTCATATTTTTGGTCTGTTCCTCAAGAAATTTGTGTTATGTTTTTGGCAAATCACTGATGATTGAAGAAGTCACTAAATAATAACAGGTATTTGAGTTTCAGAGTTCATATCCTTCAGAAAATGCATGATAGCACAAAGCCTGTTATTCTATCAACTTTCTAAGTTTATTAGTGCAAATATTTTGGAATATTAAGATTGCATCATAGTTAGTGATAGTACATATTAAAATCAGTTTTCTTGAGGCTAAAGAGTGAAAACATGTATGGACTGCTATGCAATATAGAAGCACCTGTTACACCAAGTAATATTTCATAGTAGATGTAACTCATTTGCAATACTACGTGAATCTAGAGTTCCTTTTAACTACAGAAAAGTTCAAGTTTTATGAGCAAAGCCAAAGTATGAATGAAAGAATTTCAGAACTTTGTAGCTTGACAGAACTGCGGAAAAGTACAATATTGAGTCATAAACTTGTTCGGACACTGTATGATGAACTTGTACAAAAGAATCTGCAGTATTTATGATGCAGAAAAGTAACTGCATGACATGACATGACACTGACCTAAGGTGAAACTACAGATGAGCAGAAAACTACTAGAAAAGGATGTTAGTATTCAAAGCAGAAGGCCACAGTCAGGAGCAAACTTCAGATAACAAAGCACAGTATGGGTTATTGTGGAAAAAAAGAATCATTAGACAAATATTCCCACTGAATACAGTGCACTGAAGTTGCGGTGAGACCATAAACTATACACAGTATACTTTGACAACATCTTTTCTAGCCTATCAGGAGATAAGGAAATGTTTCCAGCCTATCAGGAGATAAGAAATCTTTGCAAATATCTGCATAAAAATGTAGCTGAGTTTTAAGATCTGTCATAAATTGGCAGGAAAATACATAAATTCTTTGAAAAAATAGTAAAAGTCCAGGAAAATAATTTGGGAACAAACTAACAAAATCATTAGTAGTAGAAAGGGTACTAATGCCACAATAGTTAAAGAGGTTAAAAAAAATCACAAATGTGTCACTGAAGAACGAATCACTGGAGAAACTAAGTCACCCACTGAGAACAGATTTTTTGCAAGATTTTGGATGAACTAGACAAAAATTAAATATAAGTGTTCCAGGAAAAGAATGATGTTTAAAACATTGCTATCCACATCATAAAATATTGTATTTGGGGAAAACAAATACTGTGCACAATGAATAGTAAGGTACGTTATCGAATTAAACATACCAAACAGATGTGGAAAATCATGTAAGCCACAATAATTCAGGGCAAACGCTAAGAAAATGAGTTGAAAATGTAATTTTAACCTAGTAGAAACAAAACTGCCAAACAGAATCAATCTGTTTCTAAAAGAATGTCAGTTAAAAGAATGATTGATGGGAATGACTTCCTGTATTAGATTTGTTGATTGAATGACCTGATACTTAACTGCAAATAGTAGACAAACAGTTGGGGATATGGCCTTTAATTCCTGCACAGTGACAGAAACATTGGTACAAGGTTTGAATCCCATCATCTGTTCCAGTTACTATACACCAGGCAGTTTGCTTTAAGTGTGTATGGCAAACCTGCACGGCTGTCTTGGCTAATGACCAAAAATTGCCACACCTAAATGCTTTAGTCTGTACCATAACAGTTAAGTTGTAATCACTGGATCCTCAGGATTTCAACCAGTGCCATCCAGTACAATCTTACCATGGTTTACTATCATAATATCGAACGTGGATGCTCCGCACATGGAAAAACGAATTACAGGTGTCTGGATTTCTGTGTTGCTGAGCATACCATGTTCAAAAGTCATATCAGAGAATGCTACTGTGCATTCGCTAATATGAACTTGGAAAAACTGCACAGAGATTGCAGTTGTGCGGTGTGAGATATTCATCCCTTTCCTCACTGTAGTGCGATCTCGGAGTTGGAATATATAGTTAGCAGGGAGTGTGGGGATGCAGGGGGACTTGCCCCCCCTGCAAAACCGTGATGTTAAGTATAGGAGTTTCACGTTATGCGTGCTCCTATACTGCAGTCACATGCTCTGTTTGACAACAATGTCGGATCTGCTGAATTCGTTCATCAGATTTGACATTGTGTGTAGTCGAATACTCTCAGATTCGTACTTTTTTAATGTTGTGACAGGAACAATGTGTTGCCAGTTGACATTTTGATAGTAAATCCCTTACCATATGTAACTAAAATTTGACCATAATTATTATGCAGACACACACTATCACACAATATTTTCAGAGAGGGGTAGATTGTAACTCAGCAGCACTAACACCCCCGATCAAAAGCATTAAAGTAGCACTGCTATCAGTAAGTCAAAATTAACAAAACAAGAATATAACTTAATGTTTCTCATTAAAGTACACAAACCTTTACATTTTAAAATGTTAGCAATAATCTCAAAACAGTCATAATTTAATGGGTGTGTGACAACCCACGACTGGACCAGTAATCAAGGAGCCTCAATCCTCACCACTGGTACCTGTGGGGGACGTACACTGAGAGAATGACAAGTAGACACAGTATTTCCAGATGCAGCTCTCTGCATCAAGTGCAATTTCCCTTAAGAGCACACAGAGACCGCACTTAGCATCTGTCTGTAAAAAATACATAGACAAGGGCTTTTCTTCAGATCTTTGGCAAATGGTGGAAGTCATAAAAAATAAAACACTTCTAAGACAATACAGAAAGATCCCTAGTTTTAAATATTATGTCTCCTTGCTGCACTAAAACTGAAAGATAACATATTTTTATGGCCTAGCCATAAAGTAATTTAATTCCAGTTATTTTTCTGAAGTTAACCTCCTGTATTCCAGTTTCTGCTGCTAAATTATACTTTTAAACAGTTACAATAGTGTATGTACATTTCTGTTCTATTTCAGTAGAGTACACCGTGGATACATTTCAAACAGCACGTTGTAAAATACCTCTTCAGCACCCATGTCTGTACAAAACCATCTTATGTGACATACAGCTCTAATACATTTGTAACACAAACATCTTATATGAATCATGTTGATACTCACAAATGACATATAATTATTTACAAAATTCCAGATAGCTGTGCTGGCAGTATCTCCCTTTGTCACAGGTTGTACACCACACAGCAAAATTTACACACACTGAAACAAATAAGTAAAGCATCAGTCACAGATATTATAGCAATAACCCACGCCTGGGTGTGGGTAATGCTGGATTTACCCACGGTTGGTGTGGTTTGGTCATGAGGGCAAAGCCCGAGTGGCCAAACAAAGCCAACCATGGGTAAATCCAGCATTACCCACACCCAGAAGTGGGTTATTGCTATTATACAATGACATTATTTAAGAAAAAAAATTATTAATTTTCTTAAATAATGGCATTGTATAATGCCTCCTTGCTGCCCTTTCGCAGCTGTCTGGTATTCTGCGGCAGTTCTGATGTACTGTGCATGCATATGCCTACGCGGTTCTACCTGACATAGTCGAAACCACACAACACCGACAACCACATCACCGACACCACATATTCACCACAATAACAATTAAAACAAAACACATCCCCATTCCACGCAGTACATCAGAGCTGTGGGCAAAAGCAACGGAGAAAGTAAGATCTCTGTTGCTTTTTAAAAACTGTTTTGCTATGTTAAATGGGTTTAACATAGCGAGACAGCTTTAAAAAAAGCAATAGAGAATCTCCGTTGCTTTTTTAAACCTGTCTCGCTATGTTAAACCCATTTAACATAGCGAGACAGTTTTGAAAAAAGCAACAGAGAAAGCAAGATCTCCGTTGCTTTTTACAAACTGTCTCGCTATGTTAAAGGAGTTTAACATAGCGAGACAGCTTTAAAAAAAGCAAAGGAGAGTCTCTGTTGCTTTTTTTAAAGCTGTCTCGCTATGTTAAACTCGTTTAACATAGCGAGACAGTGTGAAGCAACGGAGATCTTGCTTTCTCCGTTTCTGTAAAAAAAAGAGTTATAGTAATGGAAAAAGTCCGGGCAACCGGACCTTTATCCATTACTATAACTCTGATTTACAAGCTGATTGGTCAGCGTGCACGTTTTTGAATATTAATGGGGGGGTCATTGTATAATTGGCATTAAATAATATTTTTTTTACTGAAAAAAATGTTAAAGCCTTTTCTTTTTAAATAAATTGCAGATAGAACCGAAAAAACATTCAAACAAACAGAAAATGTTTAGAAAAATCTGTGTAACATCTGAAATAGAAATTATCTGTTTCTGGCAAAAGCTATATTGTGCCCTTATTGTTTCTGATTTTTAAATTACAAAATAGAATTTTCTAAGTCCCTTACAGACATTATAATACAGCTTAAGCTCTCTTTTCAAGGTTTGTTCTAGCACACAAATGAATAACTCCTGCTGACTTTGAATTAGCAGTTGTAATTTAATAAGCTGAAGACACCAAACAATAACAAGCTATTAACATCAAGGATAAGATAACAGTATTGTAAAAAGACTATAGTGCTAGTGACAGCATTTCAATGCATTTACAGAAAACAAGCCATTGACATAGGGCTGACATCAGTTGGTATAAATTAAAAACAGAAATATAAGTAAAATCAATGTGTGTAAGTATACAGGGTAGTGATAGACAGTGGACGTCCAGTGATGGTACTTGTCAACAGTACCCTAATTTAACTCGCTATATTTTAGATTTATTAGAACACAGTATCAGAAGATGTTGATGTTACACAGTATGACTATTAGAAAGAGATTAGAATATGAGTGTTGTGTGTATGGGTGGGGGTCTCCTGTCAAGAAAAATCACGACTAGTACTGAATATATTCACAGATATCTAGAATGATTATTTTTGTAAGGATTTTGATCTTTGTAAAGGCTAAAACTATTTGGGTCAAAATTCATTAAGCTATAGAAGAACCAGAATGGACATCATTTTAGTGTTCAAAGGCTTTAATGATAATTATTTTAGAGACCTGTTCTTATGTTCTTCAAGTATGGGGCACAGAATGAGGTATGGAAAGTTTAGATAACAGATGCATGTGCAAAGGTCTAATTTCAGTAGGATTTTGTTTAACATTCAATTTATATGAATTTAGAATTCTTAGAGTATTAAACTTCATGCACTCAGGGAAAAATCTGGATGAGGCAATAAAGTAAGATCATAGAGGATTTAGAGCAGATTCACTATTTCTCAGAAGAGGGCTCACCATAAAAGTACAAGCTGATACAAACTCTATCAACATGCACTCATTAAAACTGTAGATAAAACCACATAAACTATGTTTTGCAGGGGAAAGCCCTCTTGCACTCCATCCATGGAGGACTTTGACCCATATCACCTTCTTAGATAACTGAGTGAGCACATGCAACAATTGGAATGTCCACAGACTTTTTTCACTAAGGGAATACAGGGCATAAGTAACATGTCCTATGCAGACCACCTCAAAGCCCTATCCCTGTATTCTGTTTCCTATAGGCTATTGAGGGGAGATCTTTGCCAGGTATACAAGGCATTGTCAGACCCACCCTGATGGACCTCCTGCATTTTCACAAAACAAACAGCACCAAAATTACCTATTTGAAAGACATAAACCTTGCCTGTGATATAAATTGGACCTGCTGGAGAGACGGGTATATATTCCAAAGACTACTCATTCTCTTGAACAGGATCACCATCCATGTGAAGCAGAGTTCCTCCCTAACTCAATTGAAGTGTAACTTGGACAATTGAATGTGGAACCGGAAATTCAGCCCTGGTTTAGCATGTATGTCTCTAATGAACACATGCAATCTGTACATGGTTCATCTCCCAGGTCCCTGCTTGTAAATGTTTCATCTCCTTGTACCTTACACTAATCAATTGTAGAAGAACTTGCCAGAGATTTGGGATGCATGGCTCAGCTTAAAAAGACCGTTTTAGTTGTTAGCCTGGTAAACACCTTTGAACCTATTTCTATTTTTATATATATGTATGTATGTATATATATATATATATATGTATATATATGGGTCTACTTCTATTTATCGAAAGCTTGTTCTTTCAAAAAATAGAAGTACTTAACTGAAAGTGCACTTTTGCAAATACTTCTTCACCAAACTGGACAAAAACTAAGAAATAGCACTCAAAAATAAAACTGTTAAGAGGTGCAAGAAACAAAACCAGAAACCTTTAGTGTAACAGACTTTTAATTGCCACTTTTGTGGAAAAACTTCATCTGAAATGCAAAACACTAAAAATCACACTACAGTATATACATGAATCAATCAATAAAATTCATCAAACAATTAAGTATAATGAACTTCATTAAAATCAATTACTTCTTAAAGTGCCCTTAACTTATGATGTTAAGTTGTCTATCTCGCCTTCATTCTTGCTGGATGGGTTCGGAGCCGATCCTCGGCTCCAACTCGGCCTTCTACTAAAGCTCAAGAGCTATTTTACTGGCTCAAGGCCTCCCCATATCCCACAATGCTAGGCGTCAGATACCTAGATCTCATTTGCCACTTCAGCTACGAGGTTGCGTTTTTTACTGGCTCAGGTCGTATTAATCCTTTTTTTATTTTTTTCAGCTAGAATTTAACTATTATTTTCTTAGACTTAGATTGTCTTAACTTTTAGTGTAATTTGTACTGGTATCCCCTAGTTTGTCCCACTTAGGAAACTCATTTTCTGTTAGAGAGTTTCTCCCCCCCCCCCTTGTTCCTTCTCTATTAATGGCTAACCCCCCCCCCCTTGTTGTAACTATAGGCGTAGTGTTTAGCATTATAATTTTTATTTAGATTGTAAAGTGTGGGTGTTTGTGATAGTTGTTTTCTACTCACTACTGTTACCTTATCTAGTGCGGGCGTGTGACTGTGTCTGCGTGTCTAGTTTAAGCACTAGTGTAACATTTTTTCTCTCTTTGGTATCCCCGGGCCAGTATGTCCAAAGATACCAAAGTTTCAGGCTTCAAGAAGGTGTGACTCGTGCTGTCAGAAGATGTCTCTGACAGACAGTCAAATTTCTTGCGTGCATTGCTTGGGTTCCCTTCACCTGTAGGACTCCTGTTCGGTCTGTCATGCCTTCAGCCCGAGAGTCCTGCAGGAGCGTAGGAACAAACTTATCTTGAGAGGCCTACTCAAGCCATAGGGATCCCCGGCGAAGCCTCAGTTGGGGAAATCCTCAAAGCCCGCCAAGCCATCGGCTCCCAGTTCGGAGCCATCGCCAGGCCGGGGCATCTGCCTCTTCATTGGCTCCAGCTGGGGCCGACACCTCTAGACCTCTATCGGCTCCGACTTTAATGTCGGAACCCTCATTAGGCCGGAAACGTTCTAGGTCCCCTTCCCTAGAATCGGTTCGCTCGGCTCCGAGGTCACCGTTGCTGCAGTCGGAACGGAGCCATAGGTCCCATTCCTCTCGGTCTTCCAGGTTATCCGACCATGATTTAGAGAAGGTGGTCAGTAGACTACTTAAATCGCAGGCCCTGGCCAAGATGTTAACCAGCCCTTCTCAACAGACTGTGGCTATCCTGGTGTCTTCAACAGTTCCTCCTCTGACTCCCCTTTTGTGTTCAGAGCTGGAGCTGGTTGGGGCTCGAATCTTGGAAGCGTCGGAGCCGATACCACACCTTTCGGCTCCTTTGTCGGCTCCGATCTCTTCATTGGTTCCTTCCTTGGAGGGATCTCGGCACTGGGACTCCCTCGTCGGCTCAGAGGGGGCAAGTGGCTTCGGACCCTAGTCTGACCCCATTCTCCCTCTCGGGGCTTCAGCACAGGTGAGCTCGGCCCCGACATCGGCCTCGGAGCCGTCCCTCTTGGTGCCGGGAGGGGTTCACGTCTCTTCGGAGTGGGGACCCTCTGCTCTTCCCGACAGGGGCATCTTCGAGGTCATGAGGAGTGTGCTGACTCCTGTGTCAGCTCCACGATTGGCCCCTTCAGCTCCTCCCCCCCATGGTGCCTGCATCGGTCTCTGTCCACCATCCTGACCCCAGGCGTGGAGAACAGATGCTCCAGGTCGCCTCATTGGGCATATCTTCCTCTTCCGAGGCCTCCCCTGATCATTCGGAGGAGCCCCCTCGGAAGAGAAAATGTAAGAGGAAACATGTTGACTCCCCCGAGTCAGTCACGTCTGATACCAACTTGGAGGATTCGGAAGGGTCCCTAAGGTCCCCCTCTGAGGAGGTCTCCTTTTCAGACATCCTAGAGATCCTTAGGCAGAGGGGGAACTGGACTACCCTTAACCCTTCCGAGGACGAGTCGGTGTACCTGGACGCGTTTGGTGCTCACCCTCCCACCTCCTGGGTGTCTCCGCCTTTCGACCCACTCATGGAAGTGGTGGCTCGAAAGGCATGGACAGCCCTGGACACAGTGGAACCAATTCCCCGCAGGCCCACTATTTTCATTACAGCCCCATCCGACAAACAATTTCTGACAAAAGGTGTCCCTGTTGATGCCATGGTGGTGGCAGCAGCCACTAAGAAGGAGTTGGCTGACCCTTCGGTGCCTGTCCATCCACCTAATGAAGAATCTAGGACAATGGACAGGTACAGGAAGCGGATGTTTTCTTCAGCGACCTTTTCCATGCGGTTGCTGAATTATCTGTGCCATTTCACCCGGCTTCAAAATGATCTTCTTAAGGAACTGGGTGATACCCTTCAAGATCCATCAGCTGCGGGTTCTCAGGACAAGATTAACTCCCAGCTGGCGACCCTTAACTCTATAGTCAACTCCTCCATGCGGCTCATTTCTTATGCAGCCGATGGGGCGAGTAGGGCTGCAGGTACAGGTGTGGCTTTGAGAAGACATGCCTGGATGCGGTTATGCAACTTTGCTGACCCTTTTAAGGCGTCCTTCACTAATACCCACTTCAATGATTCGGCTGTGTTTGGACCACAGGTGAAGGATACCCTTACCAGGTGTGAGCAGGAAGACAAGACTCTCTCTGCCGTGGGAGTCCATTTTTCTACTCCCTCTAGACCATACCCGAAAGGTCAGAAGAGTGGAAAAATGTGGTTTCGGAAACCCCAGGGACCCGTGCCTGACACACGTGGCGAGTTTCCCTCCAGGGGCAGAGGAGGGAACAATAATAGATGCCGCCCGAGGGGCAGAGGGGGTCTGCAAAATCAGGGTAGCAGAGAATCTTTCTCTGACAAACCCTTTCAGCACCCCTGAGGGGCTGCCCGACTGTCCACCTTCAGAGGCAGTCGGGAGAAGATTGTCACTGTACCCAGAAGCCTGGCAACTCCTTACACAAGACAAATGGGTACGGTCTATCATATCCGAGGGTTACAAAATCCCCTTTGTCCACACCCCTGTACTAACAAACAGGTCCCTTCCAGATGTTCCACCCGGTCTAAGGGATCAAGCAGTACTAGAAATTTCAAAACTGCTAGAAAAAAGGGCCATCCAGCCAGTCCCAGCAGACCAGCAAGGATCCGGGATTTACTCCAAGTTCTTTTTGGTACCAAAAAAGACAGGGGACTGGAGACCCATTTTGGATCTCAGTAGGTTAAACAAATCTGTTCAAAGAACGAAGTTCCAGATGGTCACCCTTCAGTCCATTCTACCCTTTTTGGGTCAGGACAATTGGATGTGCTCCATAGACCTTCAGTATGGCAGTACTACCATATCAAAATGGACAGACACTTCAGAAGGTTTCTTCGCTTCCGGCTGGGAGACAATCACTATCAATTCAGAGCCCTGCCCTTTGGTCTCACCACAGCCCCCAGGGTGTTCACCAAATGCATGGCAGTGCTTACGGCTCACCTGAGACGGCGAGGATTCCAGGTGTTTCCATATATAGACGACTGGCTCCTGACTGCTTCCACCAGGCATCAGCTAGTGCGAGCCAGGGATTATACCATCCAAACTTGCTCCGAGCTTGGTATCTCTATAAATTTCAAAAAGTCTGCATTGTCGCCTTGTCAGTCTATAACCTTTATAGGCGCAAGATTAAATACAAAAGAGCTGTCGGCAAAACTTCCCTTAGAAAGAGTATCAGACATTCGCCAACATGTCCAGACCTTACTACAGTGCAAGAGACTTCAGGCCAGATTTGTACTGAAAACCTTGGGTCTCATGACAGCAGCAATCACATTAATTCCCATGGCTCGTTTTTACATGCAGATTCTTCAATGGATGCTTTTTACCCAATGGTCTTTTCAACAGCTTCCGATGTCTCATAACATAATAATCACCCAATCATGCAAAGACCACCTGTCTTGGTGGATGGTCTCCTCTCAAGTACTTCAAGGCAGACCATTTGTTCTTCCTCCTCCTGCTGCCACGGCGACAACAGATGCCTCCCTGATTGGGTGTGGGGGGGGGGCATTTTCAGGGCAGGACTGTCCAGGGCACTTGGCAACCTCTAGAGTACCACCTGCACATAAATGTCTTGGAGATGAGAGTGGTACTTTTAGCGTTGCAAGCTCTTCAGGACTCTCTACCCACCAGGACTATTGCAATTCAGACAGACAATATGTCGGTAGTGTGGTACATCAACAAGCAGGGCGGAACCAGGTCCTATCCCTTATGTCAAGTAGCACTCAGACTCTGGCAGTGGGTGATCTCCTCTCAACGGTTTCTGATAGCAACGCACGTCCCCGGGAAGTCCAACGTCATAGCTGACAGGCTAAGCAGAGCTATTCTCGTGCCTCACAAGTGGTCTGTCAATCAGTCAGTAGCGAACAAAATATTCCGCAGATGGGGTCAACCTTGCTGTGACCTTTTCGCAACCCCTCTCAACAGCAAGTGCGATGATTTCTTCACTCTCTTCCCCCTCCCCGGCCACTCCCCCAGAGACGCTCTAGTTCACAATTGGCCCCGGGGTCTTCTGTATGCATTCCCACCCTTTCCCATAATTCCCAAACTAATTCAGGAAGCGACCGCATTGAGATCCAGGTTAATCCTCATTGCCCCTTACTGGCCTCAACAAATTTGGTTCCCATTCCTGCATCGTCACCTGCTGGAGCAGCCTTGGAATCTGAACCCAGTGCCAGACCTCTTGGTCCATCAGTCGGGCGGGCTGCACCAATCCCTTCAGTCTCTCAACCTCACAGCTTGGTTGCTCCACTTCCAACCTTAGCCAGGCTTCCACATATTTCTCAGCTAGTGCGTGAAATCATCCTTTTTTCGCACAAATCTGCTACCAGGAAGACTTATGCTAGTAAGTGGAAACGTTTCTCTTTCTGGGTGGAGGCTAGAAATATAGACTCCTTTACAGCCCCTGTCCATCACGTTCTAGATTTTTTAGCAGAACTTTTTCAAGCAGGTTCCTCGTCTGCCACCATTAGGGTCCAATTGGCTGCTATCGCTAATTTCCACGCTGGCCTGTCAGAAACCAGCATCATGTCCCACAAACTTTGTAAGGCCTTTCTTAAAGGGACTATTTTGCTTAGGCCCCCGGTTAGACATCCCCCGCCTCTATGGGATTTAACCCTGATATTAACTTCCTTGATTCTCCCTCCCTTTGAACCTGCGGCCTCCTGTTCCTTAAAATTACTCTCCTGGAAGACTCTCTTCTTAGTAGCCATCACCTCAGCTAGGAGAGTGTCGGAACTTCAAGCCCTCTGTATTCGTCCTCCTTATCTTGTGTTTCACAAGGATAGAGTTTCACTCAGGACTAATCCCTCTTTTCTGCCCAAAATACCTTCTGAGACAAACCTGAATCAAGCTATTGATCTACCTGTCTTTTTTCCTAACTATTCGAACAGAGCTGAACAAAAGTTACACCAACTGGACATTCACAATCAATTACGTTTTTATTTGGATAGGACTAAACAAACAAGAAAATCGGACCAACTCTTCCTATCCTATGCTGAGGGCAATCAGGGTCTGCCAGTTTCTAAAGTAACCTTATCCAGGTGGTTGGCCTCTATTATCACTTTGATTTATCAATTGAGACATAAAGAGCTCCCTACAAAACCAAAAGCTCATTCCACCAGAGCGTTAGCTACGTCGGTAGCTTTTCAAGCAAGACTACCAATGGAATCTATTTGTGCTGCAGCCACATGGGCTACTCCTCATACTTTCATTTCACATTATAAGTTGGATATGCCCTCCAGGAGTCGAGCTGATTTTGGTTCCACTGTGCTCAAGAGTCTGTTCCGATGAGCCATCCAGGGCTAAGGTGCTAGGGACGCTGTCCCATCCAGCAAGAATGAAGGCGATATGGACAACTTAACATTAAGAAGTTATGTACCTACCATAACGTTCCATGTTAGTTGTCTTCTTCTCGCCTTCTTTCTTGCGTCCCACCCTCCTTCCCCCAAGCCTGGACAGACCGAGAAGAATCCCATTTGAGGCCTTCTTCCTCTGGCTGAGTTTTATCTAGGTTACGTCTTCCTCTGTTTTTTGTACTCTAGGTAAACCTTGTAGTTTGGACAGCTGTCCTTAAAATTTTTTTCCATGGTGTTAGCTCTGCCAAACGAGATCTGGGTATCTGACGCCTAGCATTGTGGGATATGGGGAGGCCTCGAGCCAGTAAATAGCTCTCGAGCTTTATTAGAAGGCCGAGTCAGAGCCGAGGCTCCGAACCCATCCAGCAAGAAAGAAGGCGAGAAGAAGACAACTAACATGGAATGTTATGGTAGGTACATAACTTCTTATTCCTTTAAAAACACTTAGTATTCATCATTGCAGTCAAACCAGGGGGGACATCAGCCTTTAATTTTACTTGCCATTCTGCCTGTTGTTTTCTCTACCTGATTTTTATAGTCACCCCCTCTTCTGTCTTCTAAAACTTGTCCAAGTACTGCAAAAGTAAAGTTCTTAAAATTGTTACATAAACCAGAGTGTCTATAAAGTGCATTGTTCAGATCTTTGGATTTTAAAGCATAAAGATGTTCTCTGATTCTTTTACTAAAGCTCCTGGTAGTCATACCTACATAAAAACTTGTGCATCCAGAACACAAAGCGATGTACACTTGTCCTGCTGTGTTACAGTAAAGTCTAGCAGGAGCCTTTATAGTATGTGGAATGTGATGGAAGGAAATATATGGCCCTTTATGAATAAATCTACAAAAATTACAACCGTAACATTTGTAGGTATCTAAAGGTGTGTTAGTAACAGGAGGTTCAATTTTATTACTGTTATGCTGTAACGTAAATTTAAAAGATTTGTCTTTCTTATACTCAAACTTAGGGCCTTCACCTAATAGCAACCCTAATTCTTGATTGCCAGAAATAATTCTCCGGTTATTTTTTATACTTAAGCTATCCACTGACATCTCCAAACAATATGGTGGAACATTTTGACACCCACCCATGTTGTTCAAATTAGAATCCTTATGACTCCTAAAACCTACTTTAAGAATAGGCATATATTTGGAATGTTTCATACTTATTACCTCTTCAGCAGACCCTTCAGTATTTTCACTGGGGTATCCCCTAGGGGAAAAAAGTAAAGAAATGTATCTAATTTTATTTAAAAAAATATCATCATTACTAGTCATTTGAGAAGCACAAATAAATTGACCCCTCAGTATATTTATTTTCATAAATAAAGGGTGATTACCAGCATAAGGCAAGTAACTGTTAGAGAAACACTGCAAATATATATATATATATATATATATATATATATATATATATATATATATATATATATATATATATATTTATTTATATAGTAACTCCGAGATCGTACTACAGTGGGGAAACAAGTATAATTCCTTATCCCCACTGTAGCATGCCTTGGTGATGCAGTGTTTCTTTTGTTTTTTATGTCCGGTGCTGCGAACTGGTATTCTTGAAAGTGTGCCAGAGAGATCACCTGTCGGCCTTGTTCCTGCATGGCATTTATTAATTCATGATGGCATCTTTCAGCACCAGTGTATAAAATAGTAGCCATGCATAACATGCCATGTATCCCACATGGGTGTAACTATCTGAGATTATGGCATCTGCCTGGTCAGGAGTTTGCTGGCCTATTCCACCCACCTCTGCTACTATTCTGTTAACTCAAACACAGATGATAACAGCACCACTGGATCAGATGCTACATGTCCCATATCTGTGTTCTCCATTTTCATAGGTGTTTACTAGGCTAACGACCACAAGTGCCTAACCATGCAGCCCAAATCTCTGACAAGTTCTGGTACCCTTGATAAGTGTAAACAGGGGCTTGGGAGGTAAAACTTTCACAAGCAAGAGAGGAAACATTTACAGGCTACATACCTGTCTCTCCAGCAGGTTCTATTTATACCACAGGCAATGTTTAAGCCTTTAGAATAGGTAATTCTGGTACTGTTTGCTTTACGGATATGCAGGAGGTCCATCAGAGTGGTGTCTGACAATGCCTTGCATGCCAGACATAGATCTCCTCTCAAGAGCCTGTAGGAGATATAATACAGGGATAGAGTCTTGCGGCAGTCTGCACAGGACATGTTACTTATGCCCTGCATTCTTTTAGTAAGGAACATATATGAACACTCCAATTGTTGGATATACCTGGTTAGGTACATACCAAAAGGGGCACTGTACTCAATGATAGGTCTGATGAATGCTGAATACAGTGGAACAATGACTTCCTTGGACCTAGATGTTTATAAGTTGCACAGCATAGAACAATTTCCTCACTACTGTAGACATGTGATGGTCAAAGGCTAGATTACTGTCTATGTGTGTCCTCAAGTCCCTGACTACTTTGTCAACTCTTAGGGGTGTGTTGTCAGTATGATAGTTACTAGGAGTGATTGACTTCCCAAATAATACTGTTATACATTTCTTGGCATTTAGTTTTAGTCCATGGCTCTGGCACTAGTTGTTTGTCTGTCTCAGCCCTTCCTGGAGAAGATTTGTGTCTGTAGGTAATTCAGTGACAGTTCCTAATTTGCAATCATCTGCAAATGTAGTCAGGCAGCGGCCATTGACATTGACCTTGACTTCAGAGTAGTAAATGCCAAAAAGGAGTAGTCCCAGGACAGATCCCCGAGGAACTCTGCTTGTGACTGGCCTCTTTGCAGTGGTGGCATCCCCAATTCTAACATCCGGGGTCCTGTTTGTGAGCCAGCTGGCTATCCACCGGGTGACATAAGGGTTTGTACCTAACCTCTTAAGTTTGTCAACAATGCCTGAGTCTGGGATTGTATTGAATGCCTTGGCCAGGTCAAGGTACACATTGTGAACCATTTTGCTCCCATCCTTTGCTTTGGTGACCTTTTCAAAGAAGTCCATCAGGTTGAGTAGGCATGACCTGCCCTTGATGGAACTGGGTTGGGTCCAGTGTCTGCAGGTTTCCTATGTCATTATTGATCATGTCTATGATAATTCTTTCCATCGCTTTGCATATGGGACTAAACTTGTGTGTCTATAGTTTCCAGGGTCTGTAGATGGCCCACCTCTGTGCAGAGAGGTGATTGCTGCTGTTCTCCATTCATGAAGCACGAAGCTGTATGGAGGCTACAGTTAAATAATAATTCCAGGGTCCTGATAGATCATGTTTCATGATATTTAGAAGGCATTCTGGGATATTGTCTGGGTCCATTGATGCAGTGTTCTTGGCCTTAGACAGAGTTTTAAGGACCTGCTCCCTAGTGTAGGCAGGGGGAATTGTATTTGATGGTATTTTCTGAGGGAAGGTTGATGGGGAGAGAGGGGTAAAGTTGGAGCCAAATTTGTCGGCCAGTAGGTTTGCTATATATTCTGGCTCAGTATAGGTGGCTCCATTTACAATGATCTTTGCACACAATTGTGTATTGCCTTTAAGGCTGAAGACACAGCTAAAGAATACCTTGTGGTTTTATTTGCCTGGGAGACCAAATTTACCTCAAATTTGGCTTTGGAAGGCTTTATTTGTTCTGTGGGTTGTTTGTTTAGTGTAATCAGAGTACATTAAGCCTGCTGAGTGCTGCACCTCCACATTTTTGCCAAGATTTTCATCCTTCTGTTATACAGCCTGTTCATGTTGTAATTCCACCAGGGTGTTGTATTTTGAGTTAGTTCTGTACTTCTTCCTGGTGGGTACAGCTGCCTCTGTGCAGCTATTAACATGCTTGTATAGGCTTTCTGTGAACAGTTCTTTGTGGGAGTGTCTCTTTTATGAAGTTTTCGTCGTGGAACAATAGACGTTTGTCCTGTGCTGGAGCACCTGAGCAATCCATAACCACAGCATCTGCATTCCCCGGTAAATTTCCAGTACTTGTCATAAATTCATTCCCAGCCACCTTAGGTACCAGTGATGTCAGCACCTGCAAGACACAAGTAGCACAACATCAATTTCAAGTATAGATGGTGGAAACTAATGTGCCCTACAGCAGCACTACATAAACCTGCCACACGTGAGACAGACCCCACAAGGGATCCTTAAATACTGCAGCACCATGACATGAGCACAGTGTTACTGAAAATAAGATCAGTTATAGTAAGAGCGCAGGCCACACAATACAACATTTCTATATTGCATACAGACTGTGTACATGACTGATCCTCAAGTGGAATGTTTGCTGGGAACTTTGTCTCAGAGACACACTAACTGTAGATAAGCAAAGAAAATTAGACATTTGTGCACACATATAAAGTCCTAGACATCTCCCACAGGAACTAGGATACACCCTCCTCCCCTGCTTGCTTACTGGAATGCCAAATTTGATGCCATCACCAAGCATTGTACAGCCATCATCCTGGGCACCCAAGTTCGTCAGTTACACCTCAGTGCCAGTAAGAGGGCTGCCACCTGTGACACTGCAAGCTGTAGCTGTATGCTGTGACTATGAGCTTGGTACCACATAAGTGCAATATATAGCAGAATAACACATGCATGTGCATAGTAAAGAGCATTTGCACTCATTGACAGGCATATTTGTGCACATAAACATGCATCAGCCTACCCATATCCTATAAGGTTTCTTAACAACCTATCTTTCATTTGACAGACAATGGAGAGGAGTTGAAAAGGTGCTCCAGTTATGGCTAAACTGAGATGAATTTTAAAGGAAATTGTGGCTAGGCTTAAAAAGGCCCTTGTGGTCATTAGCCTAGTAAATATGTATGAACAAGGTCTTGCAGAACAGTTTTTCCTAATAAAACCAGTGTTCTCCTAGTGTAAAGGGAGGAGGAAATAGAGATTAGAGCTGGATTTCAAACCTATGGTATGTCAGATGGATACTTACTATCATATAGAATTTTCATCTTTATTAGATCCCCACTTCTTTTTCCATAACCACCATCTGATTGTACTTAATATTGTTGTTATAATCCATTTACCATTAAACAGGATTTAATTTATTCTTTCATTCCATATAACCCATATGATATAAAATAACTTTTTATCTGTTATTTTAACATATTGTTTACTTCTGTTCTTATGTGCATATTTAATCATATCCATGTTTATTTTATCTAGTTCATATATATCTTTAAAAAGACTTCTTTACATTGTTTTCCCCATAACGTTTTTAATCTTTTATATTTCAGAAACATGTTCAGTAGTTTTTTCTTCTTGACAATGTAAACATATTCTGTCAATTTTCTTTTATATTGCATATTTTGTTTTACTGGTAATTTATCTATTAACAATCTCCACACAAAATCTTGACATTCTACTTTCTGATTATACCATCTGCTTCTTATTTTTATAGCTTTAATTTTTTCATCTGTTATATTTTCCTGTGTTTTACATAGCAATGTTTTATCATTACATTCTTATACTCTACTTTTCTTTCTTTTTCTATATTAACAGCTTACTTTCTAAAAAAAAAATCTCTTGGTAGCATTTTATTTATTCATTTATACACTTTTTCTCACCATACCTCAAAATTTATCACACTTATATTTATACAATTTTTACTGCTAATCTCTCATCATTTTCATTTATCCACTTTAATACGTTGTACAAATTTAATGAAGCAGCTTATACCAATGAGTTAATTAACCCTAAACCTCCTTCCTCTTTATTTACATACAAAACTCCTCTTTTTAATGGGTTTAAAATCTAGAACCACATATACATGAAAAAACTTATCTGCAATAATTCCTTTTTCAAATATCATTGGCTTCACAAATACACTTGCTAAGTATACTGTTTTTCAATCAGTACTGAATTTATCAAAGAAGCCTTTTTTCTCAATGATAATTTTTATGTTCTCCAGAAAAGTTGGGTTTATTTTATTTCTCCTATTGTTTTTCCCATTGAATTCTACTTGCATCTTTCTTCCAAATTTTATAACTAACACATAAATTTAATTCACTGTAAAATATATATCCCTGTTGTTTTTATATCACCTAAACCTTTACTTTTTTCTTTATTTAAAGCCATCTGCATCTGTATTATCTCTAGACACTCATTTGTGAAAATGATTTATTTTATCCAGATTTTGTTTTTGCAATTATTATAATGTTATCTGCATATGTTAACAGAACTGGAGTTCTTAACCCTTCAGGTGTTATATACCCTGCCTCCTTCAATATGTAATTTATTTCACATTCTATCACATTCAGAGCTAATGCAAAGAATATACAACTCATTGGCCATCCCCATCTTATACCACTCTTCATATGCACCTCTTAGCTTAACCAGGCATTTACAAGTGCTTTTACTGATACATAATTTCCTAACTTTCACACTCATGTTATATTCTTTTATTATTAGCCATTAGATTTCCTGTCCAGTTGTATCAATTGCTTTATTATGGTCTCCTATCAGGAGTTTTGCTTCATTTCTATTCATAATATTATCATTAATTTCTCTGTCATTAATAATTCTGCACAACCCTTCCCCTTTATACTATATATACTATCTTTTATAATATTTTCCATTTTAGTTTCAAATCTCTTTTGCATTATTTTCATAAAGATCTTATAATCATTTATAATACTATCAGTCTTTAGTTTTTTAATTGTCATCTATCTTCCTTTTTCCATATTACTTTAAGTAATCCATTACATAATTCTTGATACATAAAACCTTCACTTAACCATTCATTCAAAATCTTTTAAATATACATAAATTTATATATATATATGTGTGTGTGTGTGTGTGTGTGTGTGTGTGTGTGTGTGTGTGTGTGTGTGTGTGTGTGTATATATATATATATATATATATATATATATATATGGGTCTACTTCACAAGATCAAAGAACCATATAATCAACCTTCATAAGAACAAGACCAAATCAGCAAAACTCCAGATAACTGAAAGGTTACAACAATGAGCATTGAACTCTACAAGTGAACAGAAGTCCGATCATCACTAAAGGCACAGTTCTACAATGAAACACTGCCGACAGCAAATGACCATCTGTTCTGCTGACTTGTAGAGTTCAATTTTCCGGGTTTTGTGGTTGTAAGCTTTTGGTTATCTGGAATTTTGCTGATTTGGTCTCACTTTTACGAAAGTCGATTATATGGGTCTTCAGTTTTGTGAAGTAGACCCATATATTAATGACAGAGATAATTTCAAAATTGTATTAAAAAGGAAAGGGTTAAGGCACTGAGTCAATTGATCCTGTGATTTTAATTATGTTATTTAATGTTGGTTAATTTGGTATTGTAACGTGGTCTGAAGAAGTTCATTTAGAACGAAAGTGCTTACCAGTTACATTTGTTTTTATAATAAAGTGTCAGGTTGGTGTTTATTTTCTAGCCGTTTTTCTTTTTTGTTATATGAAATTTTTTTTTTTTTTTTTTTGCTAATCTCTTAAATTTTTATACATTTTGTATCCTGTTCCATCTGGTCCTGCAGCCAAATCTATGTTTACTTGTCCTAATACTTTATCTAGTTCATATAAAGAAATCTCCCTTTCCATCTCCTTATGTTCTTTTTCTGTTAACTTTTTTTACTTTCCATGTTTTTTCACTACCTTCCTTTTTCTTTAAACATTTCTTGTACATATTGTATTAGACTATTCATAATCTTTTCCTGAGTTCTTTCTATTTCTCTTTGTACATGTTTTTCTCTCATTACACTACCATCCTCCTTTACTAATCTGCTTAAGAAACTCAATGCTTCTCCTCTTTTCCTTGTAAAAAATATCTTCACATATGTGATTCTTTTATTTTGTCTCGATTCCTTTCATATAATTATTTTTATTTGTTTAAAGTACTTTCTATCATTATGTCCTGAATCTTTCAAAGCATTGTTATATGTTCTTTTATATTTTCTTTCTCTGTTTCTCACATCATATTGCCACTGTAAAAACATTTTTTTATATTTTTCTTTAAATATCCTCTGTCTTTCAGACAAGTTTTTTTTATAAAAGGCTCTCATTGTAATATGATACTTCTTTAATCCTTCTTTACTCCATGCTTTCTCAAATATCATTTTTATTCCTTTGCCTATTTTATATATTCCTTGTTTTCCTATATCTTTAGCCATATTGCAAGATGATCAGAAAATCCTGTTTCAACTACCTCCCCTTCTCATATAAATATACCTTCTAATGCTATAAAATAATCCATTTCTATACATACCCCTTTTGTAAGTCCATGAATTTTTGTCTCAGAGTTTTAACTTACCTCATCTTATTACTTCTAACATTTTTCTTCTATCATTTCATTTCTTTTTACACTTGCCTCTTAAATCACAATTAAAGTCCCCTGTTATTATAATGTTTATATTTATCATTATACATATTCTAAAATCTGAAGAAATAAGCTTTCCCTTTCTTTACAAGAATACAATGTTATAATTCTCTATATTTGTTCTTTCTATTTTAGAAACACAATGGTTAATCTTCCCATTTTTGCTAATGTTATATCTAATATCTTTATTGTATTGCTACAGATTATCACTATTCCAAAACATCTCTCATTTCTCAAATTCTAGATTATCTTTCCTCTCCATAATTTCTTTGTTTATAATCTTTCATTTGTTAAAAGCCTTGTGTCTGCTAATATAATTAAATCTACATCACAAGTATTACACTAATTCAAAATCCTTATTCTTCTTACTATATTCTTAATACTATTTTATAAATGCTTCCTATTATGTTTTCTGTATTACCCCCCTTTTTCATAATTTGTACCTATATGTACACTCCCTTACTGCTCCTTTTCTTTCTTTTCTATCTCATTGAGAAATCGGTACGAACTTCAAAGCAGTATTAAGCATGTGAAGTTCATCTTGTATATATACATACAGAGGCTTACTTATTCCACATTTATCTGCCTTCCCTGTATATCAGCAATATGCCCTCAATTTGTGCTTTGTACAGTTCTTATTCAGAATGTAAATATATATATATATATATATATTACCTTTTGCCTTGCTCATGTTTTGTTATCTTATATTGCATGCAAATACTTTGGTTTAGTGTATCTGATGATGTATTCAGTTGTGGAGCTTTTCTCCCCAGGCCTCCACTGAAAATGGGTTTTTGACCCAGTCGGACTTTCCCGGTTACCAAATGTTAAATAAGTAAAATAAAATAAAATAAATATTCTCATTTACAGAAAGTACTCTAGAATTTTTATTTTCATTTTTCCTGAGATTCATGGTTTCATAAGTTCATAGCTAATTACTAAGCTACCTACATTAATAGGCCATTCTAAGCCTATCCAGTTTCCCTCCCAAAGGTGAGAATCAAATACTGTATCTTGTGTCTGAGAGTCAAACACCATAACCATCATACCAACCACAACTCTTAGCTGTTTATGTTCTTTTTCATCCATTTCCTTTCTTTTTTTTTTTCTTTCATACTTGTCCCTTTAAATTTTATTTTTCGGTCTTTTACCCTTTTGCCAATAAAATTATTTTTTCTTTTACTGTCTCCCAATTTGTCTATCATCACTTATTTCAGAGCCACCTTATATGTGTCATCTTTATTTTTTCTCATCTAATTTTTCTTCTATTTCTATTACTTCTAAAATGTCTTAATTTTCTTCTCTTTTTTTTCTTTTTTCTTTACTTTTTTCATTTTTACAATCCATCCATAATTATGCATTTTTGTTACATTTATAACATTTCAATTCACATTTTGTATCCTGTCCAATTTCCCCACAAATATAACATTTTTATCACTTTTGCTTATCAAATGCTCCCCCACAAAAAAAAAAACATGCTTGGGTTGTCCCCAGTATTTTACAACACCCCTCTTCCCCCATTCCATATTTATCATGCTTAGCATATGTATATATTTTTTCTTTCTATTTTAATACAATATTACATTCTCACAACCAGTCTATAAACCCCTTTTTCATACATTTTTGCAATGCCCAGTAGTTCTTTACATAAAGTATTCAAATGTTTAACTTTTAAAGTCTTTCTTTCCACCTGTGTTCAAAATTATACATGAATTTTCTTTTTTGTTTTCCTGTTAAATGCTTTTATCATATAAAGATTCCATTGATTACAGCCTTTCTTTTTTTGATATTCTTTAAAGATAATTTCCCTTGAAAAACAGTTCCAAATGTAATATCACAAAAATGTCTCTTTGCTGATAGGAATAAATGATCTTACCTCATGTGCTTTTGCACACAAATGGGCTATAAAATTGGCCCACACTTCATACCCATCCATTTCTTTGTCTTCTTTACTTTGAATCCTTACCATGTACTTCTCTTTTTTCATTTTCTTGTGCCTCTTTTCTGCTACTCCACATTTGCCTTTTTTAAATTTCTCTGTGACTGTTTACTTTTCCACTATTCTTCAGGATTGTCTCTGCTTCCTCCTTTTGTATTTTCTCCATAACACCCCCCCCCCCGAAACATCTCCTTCATTTTCTGGCCCGCTCCGCATCACCATTTCTTTAAGTAAATCATCTCACAACCTTCCTGACTGGAGGGTTGTAATTATACATCCATCATTTAATGAGTCATTTCTCTGAGACATGTCGGCAGATTCCTGCACGCATTCTCTGGTCTCAGTATTGGCCTCCATTTCTCTCACCACTCCATTATCTCCTTCTCTCTCCATCTACCTCCCTGTTTCTCTAGGCTGCCTCTGTGCCTCAAATGGCAACAGGAAATGCTCATGCAGAACGGGTTCCACTCATAACAATGATGAGTAGGGGGAGTTCTCCTAATGCCTTGGCCTAATTTCCTCTAATAGGTCTGCCCTGAAGAAAGGCAGCTAGCCTTGTGGGACTAACCCAGTCAACAAAGGATAAATAAATAAAAGTCTGAACAAAATTAAAAAAAACACGTTTGATATATTGCTCTCATATGGGGTCATGAAGCTGACAATAACAAAAAGCAGCACTGTGGAGTGTTGGCAGAACCTTTCCTAAGATAATAGACCTTGGAGAATTCCAACCATTAAAGTTTTGTATACAAAAATTAAATTACCCCTTAGTCTTTATAAGTCACACAATACAAAAGATCTTAGCTTATAAGTGTAGTATAATAAACTTTGGCTGTTAATGCAGTAACTTAAACCAGGTATACTCTCTTCGGCCATTTGTTTGAGTATTCCTTTCTGTAGAGACATTCTGTGGTGGTGGTGCTGCGGTAGTGTTGTCGCCTCACAGTAAGACATTGTCCGGTTCGATTCTCAGCTAGAGTGTCTTCTGTGTGGAGACGTGCATGAATGGGCGTACCTTTGTTGAAGGTTGTGCGTCAGGGCTGGCAACTCGACACGTAAAAATCTACTGCCAATCATTAGCGGACCGGAGTTCCGCTGTGGCGACCCCTAACCGGGAAAAGCCGAAAGAGACAACAACAAACAGACCAAAATCTTATACCAGGCCTCAACTTGGTCCCATCAACATATATACATTTACTTATGTTCTGTGTGGTGTGTACACACAATAATATACAGTTGCATTTATGTAGTACAGTGCACATGATTGGAATTTACACTTTTTACATTATATAGTAGTTTGATTGATTGATATCTGTTTAGCTTTTTTGATTGTTTTGTATTTTTTTTGATCATGTGTATGCACAGTAGTTTAAGTGGTGCAAGTCAATCTTTTTATGTTATTCACTTATACCGTTTAAGTATCATGATACCATTTGTTTTTGATGTGAGATTGCAGTCAGAGGGATAAAGGAAATTGCCTTTTTATTGACTATTGTGCAATCTTAGAGTTTGTATACCTAAACTAGCAGGGGTATGGGTGCTACAGATGTCCCTGATGTTGACAAAAATGACACTGACACATCACTGCACATTTGTAGAGAAATAAGTTCAGACCATGCAAATAAAAAACATCTTACAAAAAGTTAAAAACATATATATTTTTTGTACAAGGACAAGCCCCCCTGTACCCTCCCCACTCCCTGCTAATTTTATAGTGTTATTCTGAGATAGCAGAATACTGCAGAAAGAGCATATTCTCCAAATCCACTAATCTAACAATCTTGTATACCTGTGGACCATCTGTTTAGTGGACCAAATTGTGTCAATTAATCAGTTATCAATTTTAATGTATATATTGGCAATGTCTTTACCAGCACTGACTATTTGTTTTCTTATTAGTAATTACAGGTGTGGGGGTAGCCACATTCTTTTACTTCCTGTCCTTGCATATTTAAACTGGTGCATGTGAAATAATTCCTGCTTTAAAACTTCAGCTTGGCCAGCTAAAAACTTGGTTATATTCAACTGGACGTATAAGAGAATTTAAGTACCTTTTTCTGCACTTTTTTTTTAAAAAAATACAGTATTTAAATTGATTTAAACTGTGTATGAAGGAGTGTTGAAGGAATTTTTATCTGAAGTTATTCTGCTCTTCAGTAACTTGAACTAAAGCTAGTGTTGGCTGAATTTTGTTATTTGCTAGTAATTACAGGTGTGGGGGTAGCCACATTCTTTGACTTCCTGTCCTTGCATATTTAAACTGGTGCATGTGAAATAATTCCTGCTTTAAAACTTCAGCTTGGCCAGCTAAAACTTGGTTATATTCAACTGGACGTATAAGAGAATTTAAGTACCTTTTTCTGCACTTTTTTTTTAAAAAATACAGCATTTAAATTGATTTAAACTGTGTATGAAGGAGTGTTGAAGGAATTTTTATCTGAAGTTATTCTGCTCTTCAGTAACTTGAACTAAAGCTAGTGTTGGCTGAATTTTGTTATTTGCTAGTAATTACAGGTGTGGGGTAGCCACATTCTTTGACTTCCTGTCCTTGCATATTTAAACTGGTGTATGTGAAATAATTCCTGCTTTAAAACTTCAGCTTGGCCAGCTAAAAACTTGGTTATATTCAACTGGACGTATAAGAGAATTTAAGTACCTTTTTCTGCACTTTTTTTTAAAAAATACAGTATTTAAATTGATTTAAACTGTGTATGAAGGAGTGTTGAAGGAATTTTTATCTGAAGTTATTCTGCTCTTCAGTAACTTGAACTAAAGCTAGTGTTGGCTGAATTTTGTTATTTGCTAGTAATTACAGGTGTGGGGGTAGCCACATTCTTTGACTTCCTGTCCTTGCATATTTAAACTGGTGCATGTGAAATAATTCCTGCTTTAAAACTTCAGCTTGGCCAGCTAAAAACTTGGTTATATTCAACTGGACGTATAAGAGAATTTAAGTACCTTTTTCTGCACTTTTTTTTTAAAATACAGTATTTAAATTGATTTAAACTGTGTATGAAGGAGTGTTGAAGGAATTTTTATCTGAAGTTATTCTGCTCTTCAGTAACTTGAACTAAAGCTAGTGTTGGCTGAATTTTGTTATTTGCTAGTAATTACAGGTGTGGGGTAGCCACATTCTTTGACTTCCTGTCCTTGCATATTTAAACTGGTGCATGTGAAATAATTCCTGCTTTAAAACTTCAGCTTGGCCAGCTAAAAACTTGGTTATATTCAACTGGACGTATAAGAGAATTTAAGTACCTTTTTCTGCACTTTTTTAAAAAATACAGTATTTAAATTGATTTAAACTGTGTATGAAGGAGTGTTGAAGGAATTTTTATCTGAAGTTATTCTGCTCTTCAGTAACTTGAACTAAAGCTAGTGTTGGCTGAATTTTGTTATTTGCTAGTAATTACAGGTGTGGGGGTAGCCACATTCTTTGACTTCCTGTCCTTGCATATTTAAACTGGTGCATGTGAAATAATTCCTGCTTTAAAACTTCAGCTTGGCCAGCTAAAAACTTGGTTATATTCAACTGGACGTATAAGAGAATTTAAGTACCTTTTTCTGCACTTTTTAAAAAAATACAGTATTTAAATTGATTTAAACTGTGTATGAAGGAGTGTTGAAGGAATTTTTATCTGAAGTTATTCTGCTCTTCAGTAACTTGAACTAAAGATAGTGTTGGCTGAATTTTGTTATTTGCTAGTAATTACAGGTGTGGGGGTAGCCACATTCTTTGACTTCCTGTCCTTGCATATTTAAACTGGTGCATGTGAAATAATTCCTGCTTTAAAACTTCAGCTTGGCCAGCTAAAAACTTGGTTATATTCAACTGGACGTATAAGAGAATTTAAGTACCTTTTTCTGCACTTTTTTAAAAAATACAGTATTTAAATTGATTTAAACTGTGTATGAAGGAGTGTTGAAGGAATTTTTATCTGAAGTTATTCTGCTCTTCAGTAACTTGAACTAAAGCTAGTGTTGGCTGAATTTTGTTATTTGCTAGTAATTACAGGTGTGGGGTAGCCACATTCTTTGACTTCCTGTCCTTGCATATTTAAACTGGTGCATGTGAAATAATTCCTGCTTTAAAACTTCAGCTTGGCCAGCTAAAAACTTGGTTATATTCAACTGGACGTATAAGAGAATTTAAGTACCTTTTTCTGCACTTTTTTTTAAAAATACAGTATTTAAATTGATTTAAACTGTGTATGAAGGAGTGTTGAAGGAATTTTTATCTGAAGTTATTCTGCTCTTCAGTAACTTGAACTAAAGCTAGTGTTGGCTGAATTTTGTTATTTGCTAGTAATTACAGGTGTGGGGGTAGCCACATTCTTTGACTTCCTGTCCTTGCATATTTAAACTGGTGCATGTGAAATAATTCCTGCTTTAAAACTTCAGCTTGGCCAGCTAAAAACTTGGTTATATTCAACTGGACGTATAAGAGAATTTAAGTACCTTTTTCTGCACTTTTTTAAAAAATACAGTATTTAAATTGATTTAAACTGTGTATGAAGGAGTGTTGAAGGAATTTTTATCTGAAGTTATTCTGCTCTTCAGTAACTTGAACTAAAGCTAGTGTTGGCTGAATTTTGTTATTTGCTAGTAATTACAGGTGTGGGGGTAGCCACATTCTTTGACTTCCTGTCCTTGCATATTTAAACTGGTGCATGTGAAATAATTCCTGCTTTAAAACTTCAGCTTGGCCAGCTAAAAACTTGGTTATATTCAACTGGACGTATAAGAGAATTTAAGTACCTTTTTCTGCACTTTTTTAAAAATACAGTATTTAAATTGATTTAAACTGTGTATGAAGGAGTGTTGAAGGAATTTTTATCTGAAGTTATTCTGCTCTTCAGTAACTTGAACTAAAGCTAGTGTTGGCTGAATTTTGTTATTTGCTAGTAATTACAGGTGTGGGGTAGCCACATTCTTTGACTTCCTGTCCTTGCATATTTAAACTGGTGCATGTGAAATAATTCCTGCTTTAAAACTTCAGCTTGGCCAGCTAAAAACTTGGTTATATTCAACTGGACGTATAAGAGAATTTAAGTACCTTTTTCTGCACTTTTTTAAAAATACAGTATTTAAATTGATTTAAACTGTGTATGAAGGAGTGTTGAAGGAATTTTTATCTGAAGTTATTCTGCTCTTCAGTAACTTGAACTAAAGCTAGTGTTGGCTGAATTTTGTTATTTGCTAGTAATTACAGGTGTGGGGGTAGCCACATTCTTTGACTTCCTGTCCTTGCATATTTAAACTGGTGCATGTGAAATAATTCCTGCTTTAAAACTTCAGCTTGGCCAGCTAAAAACTTGGTTATATTCAACTGGACGTATAAGAGAATTTAAGTACCTTTTTCTGCACTTTTTTTTTTAAAAATACAGTATTTAAATTGATTTAAACTGTGTATGAAGGAGTGTTGAAGGAATTTTTATCTGAAGTTATTCTGCTCTTCAGTAACTTGAACTAAAGCTAGTGTTGGCTGAATTTTGTTATTTGCTAGTAATTACAGGTGTGGGGGTAGCCACATTCTTTGACTTCCTGTCCTTGCATATTTAAACTGGTGCATGTGAAATAATTCCTGCTTTAAAACTTCAGCTTGGCCAGCTAAAAACTTGGTTATATTCAACTGGACGTATAAGAGAATTTAAGTACCTTTTTCTGCACTTTTTTTTTAAAAATACAGTATTTAAATTGATTTAAACTGTGTATGAAGGAGTGTTGAAGGAATTTTTATCTGAAGTTATTCTGCTCTTCAGTAACTTGAACTAAAGCTAGTGTTGGCTGAATTTTGTTATTTGCTAGTAATTACAGGTGTGGGGTAGCCACATTCTTTGACTTCCTGTCCTTGCATATTTAAACT
This sequence comes from Protopterus annectens, assembly GCF_019279795.1. Lineage (NCBI taxonomy): Eukaryota > Metazoa > Chordata > Ceratodontiformes > Protopteridae > Protopterus > Protopterus annectens. The sequence continues at coordinate 110,485,897 of NC_056747.1, forward strand.
GGTGCATGTGAAATAATTCCTGCTTTAAAACTTCAGCTTGGCCAGCTAAAAACTTGGTTATATTCAACTGGACGTATAAGAGAATTTAAGTACCTTTTTCTGCACTTTTTTTTTAAAAATACAGTATTTAAATTGATTTAAACTGTGTATGAAGGAGTGTTGAAGGAATTTTTATCTGAAGTTATTCTGCTCTTCAGTAACTTGAACTAAAGCTAGTGTTGGCTGAATTTTGTTATTTGCTAGTAATTACAGGTGTGGGGGTAGCCACATTCTTTGACTTCCTGTCCTTGCATATTTAAACTGGTGCATGTGAAATAATTCCTGCTTTAAAACTTCAGCTTGGCCAGCTAAAAACTTGGTTATATTCAACTGGACGTATAAAAGAATTTAAGTACCTTTTTCTGCACTTTTTTTTTAAAAATACAGTATTTAAATTGATTTAAACTGTGTATGAAGGAGTGTTGAAGGAATTTTTATCTGAAGTTATTCTGCTCTTCAGTAACTTGAACTAAAGCTAGTGTTGGCTGAATTTTGTTATTTGCTAGTAATTACAGGTGTGGGGTAGCCACATTCTTTGACTTCCTGTCCTTGCATATTTAAACTGGTGCATGTGAAATAATTCCTGCTTTAAAACTTCAGCTTGGCCAGCTAAAAACTTGGTTATATTCAACTGGACGTATAAGAGAATTTAAGTACCTTTTTCTGCACTTTTTTTTTAAAAATACAGTATTTAAATTGATTTAAACTGTGTATGAAGGAGTGTTGAAGGAATTTTTATCTGAAGTTATTCTGCTCTTCAGTAACTTGAACTAAAGCTAGTGTTGGCTGAATTTTGTTATTTGCTAGTAATTACAGGTGTGGGGTAGCCACATTCTTTGACTTCCTGTCCTTGCATATTTAAACTGGTGCATGTGAAATAATTCCTGCTTTAAAACTTCAGCTTGGCCAGCTAAAAACTTGGTTATATTCAACTGGACGTATAAGAGAATTTAAGTACCTTTTTCTGCACTTTTTTTAAAAAATACAGTATTTAAATTGATTTAAACTGTGTATGAAGGAGTGTTGAAGGAATTTTTATCTGAAGTTATTCTGCTCTTCAGTTATTCCCACCCACCCGCCCTGTTTTTGTTTTGGTGTTAATCTTAGTGGCATTGAAACTGCCCGCGCCTGCCTCTGGGCCCATCTCATTTGCTCACTCAACTGAGTGCAGTGAGATCATATTCTGATTTCAGGCACTCCTACTGTGTACAAAGAGAGCATCTGGGAAATAGAAAAAAAAAAAATTAAGCTTATTTCCTGCCTTTCTTGTTAAGTGGTACAGACTATTTGTAGGCTTCTGAGCCCCAAGCCCTTCTGTGTTTGAGGGAAGCCTTCTAGCTTGTTTATTTCTTATAACTAGCCAGTTTTCTAGTTTCAGCACTCAAATCTGTTTCTTTGATCTCAGCACTTGTTCAGAAAAAAAAAAAATTTCATCTGCTTTTACTGTACTTGTGTTTTACCTACTTCTTTTTACTTTTGCATCATCTTAAAATACTCAATTGTATTTATTACTGCTTGGTGTAACTCATTCTAAGCCTTTTGGTCTAAACACTTGGGCTTCGGACCAGTTAGTTGTTTTGCACTGAGAGGGTTTGTGGTCTGCACTGTTGTGGCAGAACAGGTAGCTTACATCCTTCTAGGTTGAGAACTGCTGATTGAGGGCTCAGTGTCTGTTATTCTAAAAGTGTATTAATTCTGGTTTAAGCACTTGGGCTTTCAAGCCAGTTATTTTACATTAAGAGGGTTCGTGGTCTGCACTCTTGTGGGAGGAGAGGCTGGACTCTGCCCTTCTGAGCTGGGAATTTCTGGTTAAAGGCTTATAGTGCATGCATATCTGAACTGTTCCTTACTGAAGTTGGTGCGCCTTGTTTGCTGTGGCATAGACTGGATTCGGGTCTGCTGGATCTAGCTTTGTTTGTGTAACTTGAGCACTAATCCAGACATTCTCTAAAGTATTCAATGGTATTTATTACTGCTTGGTTGTAACTTGATTAAAGTGTAGCTATCATTCAAGTCTTTTGGATTAAGCACTTGGGCTTCAGAACAGTTGTTTTACATTAGGAAGGTTTGTGGCAAGCACTGTGGTGGCAGGACAGGTAGCTTTCATCCTTCTAAGTTGGGAACTGCTGATTGAGAGCCCAGTGTCCAAGTGTATTAGTTCTGGTTTAGGCACTTGGGCTTCAGGCCAGTTATTTTACATTAAGAAGGTTCGTGGTCTGCACTCTTGTGGGAGAAGAGGCTGGACTCTGCCCTTCTGAGCTGGGAATTTTCTGGTTGAAGGTTTATAGTGCCTGAATATTTGAACTGTATCTTACTGAAATTGGTTCACCTTGTTTGCTCTAGCATAGACTAGATCCAGGCCTACTGAATCTAGCTTTGTTTACATGCTTGTTGTTTGTTTGCTTGTTATTTCCCTGGAAGCTAATTCCACCTAATACGCAACTTCTCAGCGCTTCTGTGGATCACTAGTGATATCTGCATTGCTTACTGTACTTATTTCCTTGTTTCACTTGAAAGAAAGTTACTGTTTGTCATTTTTGCAGTTAGTTACTTGTAACACATTGCACTCAAGTTACCTGGCACTTGCTCACTAAAGCAATTATATAAGTCAGCACTAAAAATTAAAAGCACTACACCCTCACTCCCCACTGGCCCTTGTTTTCAATTAAGGATTTCCCAATATTATTCTAGCATGTCCAAAGGTCAGTTGTCAATCTCCTCTCTGGTCCAGCTGGTGAATCTGGGAATCCTGAGGCAATGTTATAACTGCCTCATGTACACAGACAACCCTCTCCTCCTCCCACATAACACAAATACTTGCGAGAGATGCAGCTATTTAGCCAAACTGGAGGCTGAGCTCTCTCAACTCAGGACTGGCAAGACCAGACAGGAGGAGAAGGCAACTACACACACCACAAAACCAGCCTCACATAATGCTACCACTCCACTGAATCAAACACATAAACACACAAAGACATACTCGGAGGCTCTGAGTAAAAATTTACCTAAACAGCAGAGGCCTCCAAAGCAGACACCCAAACAACTGCTACCTCAAGACACCCCACAAGCAACACATAAACCACAAAAGCAGTGTGCAAAGCAGTCACAGCCCTTAAGGCCAAATACAACACCAAACATACTTGTCATAGGTGACTCCATAGTCAGACACACTGACGTCCCACTCACCAGGCTGAACAAGGAGAGGGTCACAGTAAGCTGCCTATCGGGCGCTAGAATCCGCCACATAACACAAGCACTCGGGTCACTCCATGGCAAGTACAAATATGACACAGTCATTGTCCATGCTGGTGTGAACGACCTGAGACTCACCTCCCTGGACTACATGAAAAGAGACATAGAGGAGCTCTCTGATTATGTAGCCCAGGCAGGTATGACCCTAACCCTGAGCAGTATCCTTCCTTCACCAAGAATGATGCCACAATATAGAGACAAGATGATCAGCTTTAACAATTGGCTTAATGTCTGGTGTCATTCAAAGGGGATCCAGTGTCTGTCTGCCTGGGATGACATGCTTGACAAGCCACGCTGCTTCGCAAGGGACGGCTTGCACCTGTCACCCCTGGGATTCCGGATATTGGCTAAGGCTCTTGCCACCCCCATAGTGCCTTTTTAGGCAAGGCTCAAATTCTAAACCTACCACCCTAGAAAACAAAAATGGGAAGAAACTGAGGGTAATGCTGCTCAATGCCAGAAGTCTAAATCTCAAAATGCACGCACTCGAGGCCCTTCTCAGTATGGAGAACATCGATGTCTGTGCTGTAACTGAAACCTGGTTCAAGGCTCCTGAGAGCACCCGGCACTATTAGGTTTTACCTCATATCATGCGTTCCGCCCCAAAACCCGGACCACACCACAAAAGAAGGGGTGTAGCCATATTCGTAAAGGATTCTCACACCTCCAGGTTGGTGGCAACGCACTAAGCTCGGAAACCATCCAGGTGCAACTAACCATAGGCAAAACTGCTCTACAAATTGTAGCATGCTACAGGCCACCCTCTCAAACTCAGGAACCCCACACAGCCTTCCTGAAGACACTGGAGGGTATAAATGTATCTCCAAACACCATCATATTGGGTGACTTCAACTACCCGACTATAGACTGGGAACATTACTCAAGCCCTAACTTTCTAGCCCAACGGTTCCTGGAGTTCATAAATTCAAATGCCATGGAACAGCTAGTCACTGTTCCCACGAGAGGAGAAAATATACTAGATCTCATTGTCACAAACATGGGGACAAAATGCTCCACACCGGAAGTATATCCCTCATTGGTGAGATCTGATCATAAACTAATCTCACTGGAAATCCACATCCCGCCCTACCCCAAGCAAAAAGACCATAGTGAAGAACTTCTCTAAAGCAAACTTCACACTACTCAAGACTGGTGTGGTATCCTTCAAGGCCCCTGAGCCAGAGGAAACCACAACCCAAGCTGCGGAAGCCCTTACAAATGCCTTCTATGAACACCTCCAGGACTGCATGGATCAGGCAATCCCAAATAAAACCAAGACTCTTTCCACAAAGGGCAAACGTCCAGTCTGGTGGACCCCAGCCATTAACAAACTTTACAATAAGAGGAGAAAGCTATTACATGATAGAACAAAATCCATAAAAGGGAAGTCACCCCTGATCATTATTAGTAAAAAATACGAGCACTCATAAAATCAACTAAGGCCAATTTTGAGAGAAAAATTGCCATGGATTCAAAGGACAATCATAAGGCCTTTTTCAGCTATGTTAGGAACCTGGGTGGAAACTCCCAGATATGCTCAGAATTAGTCCAAAATGATACAAAAATCACTGAACCCACAGACATTGCCAACATACTGGCAGACAGGTTCAGTGCAAACTTCACCCCCCTCTCCCCCCCTAAATGAGAGATAACTATCCCAGCCGAGTGTAGCCTCCCGGACATCTCAAATGCGCAGGTGAAAGCTGCTCTCTCTAAAGCTAAAAACACAGCATCAATGGGACCGGATGGTGTCCCCGGCTGTGTGCTACACGAGCTAAATGAGGAATTAAACCCGCACATAAGGCAGCTGTTTAATCTCAGCCTTACCACAGGATACGTGCCCAAGGAGTGGCGTACGGCAACTGTGGTCCCACTCCACAAAGGCGGTGCCTCTACGGACCCTGGTAATTACCGCCCCATAAGCTTAACAAGTCTAGTCTGCAAAGCTATGGAGAGGATCATAATGGAGCTCATAAACAAAGATATAGGGGACTTGCAGACATTGGACCCGACCCAGTTTGGCTTTGTCAAGGGAAGATCATGCCTTTTGAACTTGGTTGACTTCTTCGAAACAGTCACCAAGGCCATTGATGAGAGAAAGGCAGTCCATACAGCCTACCTTGATCTTGCAAAGGCTTTCGACACAATACCCCACTCGGGTATTGTAGAAAAACTTACCAGCTTAAATGTAAACCCATATGTCACAAGATGGGTTGCAAACTGGCTTAAGGACAGAACCCACAGGGTTAGAGTTGCTGGCGCTGTGTCAGACTCCAAGCCGGTCACAAGTGGTGTCCCACAGGGCTCGGTCCTTGGCCCCCTATTGTTTGGCATCTACTTCTCAGAAGTACAGGCCAACATGGGAGGACTTTGGCTGACAAAGTTTGCAGACGACTGCAAACTGGGCGCCATAGTGGAAAGTGCATCGGACACGGATATCCTTCAGAAGGGACTCACGGAAACAGATAGCTGGTGCCAGAGCCATGGCCTGAAGTTAAACGCCAAAAATGTATAGTCATACCCTTCGGGAAAAACAAGGTAACCCCAAGCTACCATATAGGTGGCAATCCACTAAGCACAGAAGAGGTTATCAGGGACCTGGGGACCCAGGTTGACAGTGGCCTTTCTTTTGACACTCACATTGCTAAAGTGGTTAGAAAGACCTTCTACATTGCCCACCTGATCATGAAGGGATTCACATCCAGATCTAGTGAGGTCATTGTTCCCTGTACTCTTCACTTATCAGACCAATGATCGAGTACAATGCCCCATTCGGGATGTATCTCACCCGACATCTGCAGCAATTGGAGAGACCCCAAAAGTTCCTCACCAAAAGGATAAAGGGACTCCAAAATCTGTCATATGCTGCCAGATTGAAGAAACTCCAGCTCTATTCAGTCGCATACCGTCTGCTCAGAGGTGACATGTGCCTGACATACAAGGCCATGTCCAACCCGGAATTAATGGACATGCTCCACCTCAAAAAATCCAAATCCACCAAAACCACTAGAGCAAGCGACTTAAACCTTAGCACGGATATAAATAGGACGTGCTGGAGGGATAGATTTATCACTCAGAGACTCCCTATGCTGTGGAATAAAATCCCGGTCCATGTGAGGCAGAGCACCTCGCTGACTCTGTTCAAGAGAAATCTAGACCTGTGGATGGGAGATTGTAGGTTTACCCCAGGAATCAACTCTGTGTCACTGCTGGACAGAGGCACAACAAACTAATGGGCACAGTATTTTTTCATATAAGGGGTGGCGTAAGCCACAATAATTTGGGCTAGGCTTATAAATGCCTTAGGGCAGATAGCCTAGTATAAACCTATGAACCTATGAACCTATGAATTTGTGTCTCAGCCAGTTGTTAGATGTCTGATCTTTGAACTCTTTTTATTAAGCGTGTGCTCTTTGTTATTTAAACTGACTTGCATTAGTTATAACTGGAATTTTTTGTAATAACTTCTTCCAGTTGCATGCCATCTGCATACCAAGTATAAAGGAATGTTAAAATGAAATCATGTATATACAAACTGAAAAGAAATAACTGTAATACAAATTCTTAGGGCATCCCAGTGATATATAATGATTCTTCATTTTAACTTTCTAAGCTGTGTTTTGTACCCATGTGGAAATCCACTGAAACAATGCTTGTAGCAGATTTAAACTTTTTAAATAAAAACATCAAAATGTTCACAATTGTAATCTATTGTTTTTTTTTTTGCAAACAGAAAACCTAGAAAAATATTAGTTTTTCTGAGGAATCAGATGCCCATAAAAACATCTATTTCTAATTTTCTTTAGGGGATGTCATTATAACATAACCACCAAAAGAAAAATTCAGCATAATAAAATTTTTCTTATAAAACAAGAGATTAGTGTTTCTGCGTATTTTCCCCCAAGAGCAGGGCTTGAATAACTAATGAACTTTCAAAGCAAAGTGGGTTAACCTTCAAAGCAAAGTGGGTTGACCACTCACTTTGAGTCAGAGGAGAATGGAGTGGGTTGCATTATACACTCTCTTTCATAGCTTTCGTCTTTAACCACACAAGAGTACAGCTGTATGCCCCTGTGGATGTGGAACTACTGATAAAGATCAGGCCAGGGAAGCCAATGTTTGCCTACATCACTATCACAATCATTTAAAGATTCCTACACTAATGATCATTTTGGTGAATATCAACAGTAACTGACATCCTTTCTTTTTGTCATTTAGATTCAGAAAATCTTAAGTCTAAATGCAGTGCTGTAACACCCGACAAAGAATTTCCCAGCTACCTGACAGACCTGTTTCCTATGACAACAAGATCATTACCATCCAGAACTTCATTGTGTAGCACGGTACGTATCATTTCAAATGGCATGTTACACAGCAGAACTTACATTGTAGTCAAATCCACATTATAACATGGCATCTGTTGTGATAGGATTAAAGATCGAGACCTAATTTCCATCTTTAAAAACTGTGTTAAGAATGACTTCAGACATCAGTTCAGACACAGTCCCATTATAATGGTGTACCATTCCTAAAGCGGTCAGAGTGGTTTTCTGTGTCAGGTTGATGAGAAATGAAGAAGCAGAATTAAACCTTGGGAATTTGTTCATTTGCTTACTTTTCTTAGTGTGTTTAATAATCATGCAAGTATACTAATCCTTTCAAATGTTTTTCTCCAACAGAAACAGGGCCACTGGCAATGCATAAACATTAGTCATAGAAAAAATGTGTTATGCAAGGACAAGAATGTAACACAGCAGCACACTGTATTAACATGACTAAGATATATTAACATTTCAGAAGTCTTCAGCATAATTGCTAATCGTCATAACAACAATGAACAATGGAAAGCCCTGAACTGTCCTGTTGAACACTGGCAAAAATCTCAGGATTTCAAGGCTTTGATGTAGTTTATATTCTTCACAAAATAACAGCATACTGAAAGCACATTTATCTTCACAGCTGCTTCCAAGCTGCTTGAGACTGTATGACTATCGGTATTTAGCTGTCATAAATGTACAAGCACCTTTCTACATATACATGTGTGTGTGTTTATGTGTATATATATATATATATATATATATATATATATATATATATATATATATATATATATATACATATATATATATATATATATATATATATATATATATATATATATGTATGTTATATATATATATATATATATATATATATATATATATATATATATATATATATATATGGGTCCCCTTCACATTGTCGACACTACAAAATGCTGGCATTTATATAGCCGAGACCATATGATCGACATTTGCAATGCTGACAATGCGGAACCAGCATCTCAGTACAGTACGGAATGGAAAGATTTCCATTTCTGCATTGTAGTGCGATCTCAGAGTTGGCATATTTAAGTTACGGGGGACGTGGGGGACGGTCTACTAGGTAAATTTGGAACAGTACAACATAAAATGCATAAAGTGTCTAAAAATATATTTAGTTCCACCTAATGAAAGGTACTCACTAGATCATGAATGTACTGGGAGGATTGATCACCTAAGAATTATTTGATAATTAAGCTACTGAAAGTCAGTTTAGGGTTCAAGCTTTGCTATAACTCAATTCAACATGCAATTCAAAAATAGGTATTTTTTTATTTAGGCCTTGTGTGGGAGGACACATCCCCTCCCTTCATAACTACATATAGTTAACACTGACTCTAACATATTTATAAGACTGCTGTACTAGTTTATGAGTTGTATCACAAATCAGTATACTAATAAATCTGTGAGGGTTGAGTGCAATTGCAGAAAAATAAAACTGAGAAATTGCAAGTGTGCAAAAAAATCACAGTGGCTTAGAGTTTGAGATGACTTAATAGTTTGGAGGCAATTATAACTGTCTCTTTCCTTTAGGTTTTATTTAAAATGCTTTCTAAAAATGGATGATCAATGAATTATTTTCAGAAGTGGACAAAGTAGACCCCAACTACAGGTGCATAACATTGCACATGTGGTCTCTGCATTTCCTCAGGTCATCACATGGACCACTTACTACCCAAGACAGTTCAGCATGGCCTGTGTTGGTATCTGCATGTCTCTATATTATGGCCATGAACAAATGCTGAGTAGCATTCAAGAACCCATTTTGCTTAGGAGATGGATGGTGCCCATGGTGTGTCTGGCCACTGGCACATTGTCCCCAATACAGCTTCATGTTGTAAAGAGCTTGCAGCAATCTCTGGGGATTGTGCCACTAGTGATATGCGACACTCCTTGGACAAGTGATTTCACATCTTCCTGTCCAAGACTGTCATCCTGGGTTTGTGGGGTGGGTTGCAAAGACACACAAGCTCTGTCCATAGAAAAGGGTAGGGATGTGGCCATCACATTTCTTGAGTCTATCACTGACATAGTGACCCCTGATCATATACCAGGATATATCCGCCATCGCCATCCGTACTAGGCAGTTCCCCAACATCAGGTATCCTCATATCCATGATGGGGTATCCTGAGAACACAGCACCTGTGGAAAGACCAAGAAATGACCCCCATTGAGAAGGAACCCTGCAGCAGTGCCTGCAGGCCAGTGAATATACTACTACTACTGCTGCTACTACTTAATATAGTGGTATAAGAAAATAATAGGTAGCATACCTCAGGCACGTAGCCTTTGCACATGAACTCCTGTTCCTGTAAAATAAATTTGTCATGGTTGGAAGGTGAATTAACCTGCACAGTGAGGTAATAAGCACAGTGGTGGATACTAGTCCTTGTTAAGATCATACCCACCTGGTGCATCATCGTTAGGTATGCGTGATGGCCTACTTATCTCTGCACCAATGTCTGTCACTCCACCATATGGATGTTGGAAGTAATGCAGCCCCTCCAAGCAGAGAATGCCTGTCTGTCAGTGGTCTTTGGGTTGATGGACTCCTTCTGTGCCTCTCTGCTTTTGTTCTGAGCAGGCTCCCCTAGTTGCTGTGGTACTGATTGTTGGTGGTCAGTTTTCTGACCTGACTGTAGTTTCTATTTTGGCCATAGACAGCACTTAATATCTGTTGTCATGTCCCTCCAAGTATACTCATGCAAGGTCAGTCAGACCTTTCTTGACAAAGCATCCATGACTATTCAGATAGCTGGCATGAGGCAAAGTCTAATTTTCTGTCTGGAAGAATTTGCACTTTTTCTGATTGCCATGTTGTTGCATGACCATCTGCAAGTGGAAAAAGATATGTGTGTGTAATGTACTGCACATATACTTAACATTATCCTACACAGCTACAAAATCAATAGGTCAGTGGTAGCAGGACTTATGCTGTTGAAATCTTTAGGGGTGGCTAAACACATTTAATTCTGGGATCCTTGCAAAGCTGTAGTCTATGCATGGTCAGGCTGTGTTATCCACACAGAGCAGGATGCTCACATAGCTGTATGTGAGATTGTTGCCGATACCTGTAGGTACAGGGGCCACATAATCCAGCATATGCCCACCACGCACTCTTTGTAGGCCTTCAGTAGAGTGTACTGGCAGAAGTATACAGCCTGTATGCGCAACACAGACCTCCAGCAGTATCTGAATTCCAATGTTGATTAACATTTCAACTTGTAAAATGCACAGCTCTGTGGTGCATTATATGTGGTTCATGTTATGTTATTGAAACTTTAAAAGTTCGAATGCTATATGGTCGAACCCATATGTTCGAACTTTTAAAATTTCGAAAATGACAAAAAATAAAAAGAAAAACCTACCTAACGGTTTTAAGAAGTGGGGCAAGCCCCCCTGCACCCCTCACCCCCCACTCTTTAAATATACAAACTCTGAGACTGCACTACAGTGCAGTAAAGGGAAATCTTCCCTTTCCACAGTGAACAGAGATCTCTGTTAACACGTTCAGACTTTTAAAAGTTCGAACATATGGGTTCGACCATATGGCGTTTGAACTTTTAAAAATTCAACAACATAATATGTACACCGTTATATGTGAAGAACCATCCCATCCACCCAAATAGAACAGTAGATGGTATGTGTATGCATCCTGCAGGTCAACATGGTTCTAGAACGTGACTTTCCACAGACTATGAATACTGTAACCTCATATGTCCCTTTAAGTGGGTATGTGTGCTGGCCTTAACATCCCCAAACCTCCCTGACCCACTAAAAAATACAATTTAGAGGTAAACATAGGCCTGACATATAATGCCCTGTCACACTATGAAACAGCTGATGTTAAATGTTATATAGGCCATCTGCTTGACTGATGCCTTACTGAGCCCAATTAGGTGTGTCTATGGAGGGGATCCACAGATAAACACATACAAGACTTCCTGCAGGTGAAGGCTGACAGCCAGCAGTCATTTCAGTAATAACCCAGACATTTTAACAACATCTTCTGTACCTGTGGGTTGGGGGAAGGAAGTGTGAGGTGTGAAGGGGCACATCCTGTAAACACCAGTGACCTGGATGGACACTGGATAAAATTCTACAAAGTATACTCTTCTGTTAACAGTGGTACCTGGTCACTCCAACCCCCATCCCCACAAGCACAGTCTACAGAAGAACAGTTTCAGTAGCTTGCACAATACTGACAGTATAATGACAGGTAGAAGGTATATGTCACCTGTGGAGTAATATGCACATCACATATCTGCCTTCCTCCCAATAACATTACGTAGCAGTACTGTATCAGCTTCTGTTGCAGTTATCATCCAGTACAAGAAGTCACTGCACTGTCTTATCAGTAAACATTAGGCTGAACACTCATTCCCTTGTCTACAGAGTTCCAGAAACCACAACAAAACAGAGAACACTGATTATGTAACTGGAATGTAACCTACAACCACATTTACTCCATATTTACTTGGTCACAGAAGTAGACCCAAAGTCAAGGTTACACTCCCCAGGACTGTAATAGTATTGCTGTGCCTGGAAAGAACAACATAATACTGCAGCAACAATGTGTGTCAGATACATCATGAAGCACAAGAAAAGTACAAGAGTAAGAAGCACAAGAGCTGTAGTAATTGGTTGTTTTGGACCATTTCTAGCTCTTTTGAAGTTCCCTGTTTAAAATCCGCCTCTGGGTGTTTTTTTCTGGCTATACTACTCAGACAAGCTCCTCGTGGTCCTGCAGAGTGGTCCTAGCTACAGAGAACTCAGATAAGCGACTACTTTCTTGATTTAAGTATCTTTGCTGTTTTTTTACTTGAAATACCTTCTCTAGCATACCTTAAACAAGCTTAAACTGTTTTTTTAGCTGTTTGTTGCATTATATAATATCTGCACTTAAAGTTACATTGTAGTCAAAAATTGGTCGAAAGTTTGTTTGTTTGTTTGTTTAATTTAACTGTTGAGGCTGCCCACTAAAGTGTGCTAGCCTGTGTAACTGATTTATTACTGTTTCTGCATTTTCTGTGTGTTTTCTATCTAAAACCAAAAAAAAAACAAAAAAATAATCCTTGTTTTCCCGCCTCTCCTCGACTAGTTTAGACCAGTTTACAGGCTTTGCTGTATTCTGGGCTGTGGTGTAGTTCCTGTGTTGTCCATTACCTTACTTGGATAGAAGGAAGTTTCTTTGCTCACCAGTGGGAGTGGGGAGCCTTGAGCAGCCTACCTGTCCCTGAAGGAGTGACCTCAGCACAAGAGCTGTAGTAATTGGTTGTTTTGGACCATTTCTAGCTCTTTTGAAGTTCCCTGTTTAAAATCCGCGTTTGCGTGGCTTTGCGCAATTGTGCGCATAGTGCAGCGCCAGTTAAACAAGGTTAAACTTCTTCTGGCTCCACCAAGTCTGCTCTTCAAATTTTCCCTTAAGGAAGCTCTACTCTTAGTATAATCAGACTACTCGCTATATTATAAGCCTAGCACTTGTTCTCAAAACCTCTCTTCTAAGTAAGCACTACATCCACCTACCACCCCTGTGAATATCCAAAAAAGAGAGCAAAAACGATACTGGATACTGCTGTGGTTGAAAACTTTAAAATTTATTGTAACAAAAAGCATATAAGAAATGAGCGCTTTCGGGCTAAGCCCTTCCTCAGATAAAATTCTCTTTACAAACACAGTCATTTTAAAATCCACATTGTCCAATGAGAAGTTAATAAAAAACCCGCCTGTTTTTTAGGGCTGGCTTAAGTGGTACTACATCATTCAGCCCTGGATATCTATGGGCTGTTAACTCCAGAATCCATTTGGATTCTGTTAACTCTGTCATCTCTCTGATGTCACCCCCTCCACTGTTGAGTTTTATATTAGCTATCATCCTAAACCTGAAGCTATGTGTTGTATTAGCCCTTACATGCCTATAGGGGGCATTATGTTCATCACTGTTTCTTATGGAAGATAAATGCTGTAAAATCCTAACTTTCAGCATATTATTAGTCTTTCCAACATAATAACTAGGGCAGAGTAGACATTCGGCCAGATATATCACATCTGTCGTCCTACAAGTCGCCCTCCCTTTCAGAAAAAACTTTTTGCCATTAACAGGGTGTACAAAAACGGTCTCCTTATTAATGTGGGCGCAGGCCTTACATGTTCCACAAGGAACAGTGCCTACTCTATTCATAAAGGGTCCACCACTGGTAACAATCCTTTCCTTACAAAGCATGTCTTTCAAGTTTTTGTTCCTTCTGTACCCAAATTGTGGGCCATCGCCCACTATATTTCTTAAACTGTTATCACTAGTGATGATATTCCAATTCCTACATATTATATCACAGACTCCCTTTATGTTACTTCCATACGTCAACATCACTTTTTGTCTCTTCTGCACAGAGCTTACAATTTTATTATTGTTCATTGCTCCCTGGGTCCGATTAATCCACGGTTTGTATTTATTATATCTATGGACCCTACTTCTATCCACAACTGTGTTTACCAAACTTTCCTTATAACCCCTTTCCTGGAAGCATTTCTTAAGATTGATCACTTCTTTATCAAATTGTGTTTCGACCATACTAATCCTTGATGTCCTGCTTATCTGTCCCTGTATTATATTGGAAAAAGTAAAGGGCACCCCCTGTGCCAATACGTATGCTAATTTAGTCCTCTCCTATTGGGAGAAGAATTTTGTGTTGGGGATTGACAGATGGAAGCCACAGCTGAAAATGTACAAGCATTTTGTGGATGATATTTTTATTGTATGGAGAGGGGGTAGGGAGACATTAGATGTCTTCGTAGAATATCTCCATTCCACTACCTCATTTTTGAGGTTTAGTGTCAACAGTTCTTTTGACACCTTGGATTTTTTGGACGTATGTATTAAGCAAACAGAGGGTGGTTTCGTATCACAACTGTATAGAAAGGAATGCTGGAAAAATACATTACTGTCATTTGACAGTATGCATCCTCGCTTTACTTTAAGGATTAGTATGGTCGAAACACATCACTAGTGATAACAGTTTAAGAAATATAGTGGGCAATGGCCCACAATTTGGGTATAGAAGGAACAAAAACTTGAAAGACATGCTTTGTAAGGAAAGGATTGTTACTAGTGGTGGACCCTTTATGAATAGAGTAGGCACTGTTCCTTGTGGAACATGTAAGGCCTGCGCCCACATTAATAAGGAGACCGTTTTTGTACACCCTGTTAATGGAAAAAAGTTTTTTCTGAAAGGGAGGGCGACTTGTAGGACGACAGATGTGATATATCTGGCCGAATGTTACTCTGCCCTAGTTATTATGTTGGAAAGACTAATAATATGCTGAAAGTTAGGATTTTACAGCATTTATCTTCCATAAGAAACAGTGATGAACATAATGCCCTCTATAGGCATGTAAGGGCTAATCCAACACATAGCTTCAGGTTTAGGATAATAGCTAATATAAAACTCAACAGTAGGGGGGGTGACATCAGAGAGATGACAGAGTTAACAGAATCCAAATGGATTCTGGAGTTAACAGCCCATAGATATCCAGGGCTGAATGATGTAGTACCACTTAAGCCAGCCCTAAAAAACAGGCAGGTTTTTTATTAACTTCTCATTGGACAATGTGGATTTTAAAATGACTGTGTTTGTAAAGAGAATTTTATCTGAGGAAGGGCTTAGCCCGAAAGCGCTCATTTCTTATATGCTTTTTGTTACAATAAATTTTAAAGTTTTCAACCACAGCAGTATCCAGTATCGTTTTTGCTCTTTTTTGGATTACCTTTTGGTTGTTACGATAACTGGATTTTAACGTAGCACGAACCTTTTTTGGACCCCTGTGAATATCCACTTCCCTTAAAGGCACAGCACTCCCTTATACAATTTTAGCATGTCGAGTGGTAGATTACTGGCATCCTCTCCAGTTCAGCTGGTCAATCTGGGAATCTTGAGACAATGCTACAATTGTCTCATGTACACAGACAACCCACTCCTCCTCCCAACAAACACAAATACATGTGAGAGATGCAACTATATAGCCAAACTGGAGGCTGAACTCTCTCAACTCAGGGCTGGCATGACCAGACAGGAGGAGATGGTAACCACACACACAACAAACCCAGTCCCACATAGACCTACCACAACTGCAAACCAAACACATAAAAACACAAAGACATACTGGGAGGCTCTAATAAAAAACTTACCAAAACAACAGAGGCTCCCAAAGCAGACATCCAAAAATCCACCACCTCAAAACAAAACACATGCAACACATACTTCAATAAATCAGTGTGTCAAACAATCACAGCCCTTAAGGTCAAACACCATGCCTGATACACTAGTAATAGGTGACTCTATAGTCAGACACACTGATGTCCCGCTTACCAGGCTGAACAAGGAGAGGGTGACTGTGAACTGCCTATCGGGAGCTAGGATCCGCAACATAACACACACACTCAGGTCACTCCAAAGCAAGTACAAATATGACTCCGTCATTGTCCATGCTGGCGTGAATGACCTGAGACGTACCTCCCTGGACTACATGAAAAGAGACATAGAGGAGCTCTCTGATTATGTAGCCCAGGCTGGTATGACCCTGACCCTGAGCAGCATCTTGCCCTCAACAAGAATGATGCCACAATACAAAGACAAGATGATTAGCTTTAATAATTGGCTCAAGTACTGGTGTCATTCTAAGGAGATCCAATGTCTGTCTGCTTGGGATGACATGTTGTGCAAGCCACGCTGCTTCGCAAGGGACGGCTTGCACCTGTCACCACTGGGCTTCTGGATATTGGCTAAGGCTCTTGCCACCCCCATAGTGCCTTTTTTAAGCAAGGCTCAAAAGACAAACCCACCTCCTTAGAAAACAAAAATGGAAAAAAACTAAGGGTAATGCTGCTCAACGCCAGAAGTCTAAATCTCAAGATGCAGGCACTCGAGGCACTCCTCAGTATGGAGAACATCAACGTCTGTGCAGTAACTGAAACCTGGTTCAAGGCTCCTGAGAGCACCCCGACGCTACCAGGCTATACCTCATATCGTGCTTTTCGGCCTCAAAACCCAGGCCGAACCACAAAGGGAGGGGGAGTGTCCATATTCATCAAGGACACCCACACCTCCAGGTTAGTAGGAACACATGAAGCATCAGAGACCATACAGGTGCAACTAACCATAGGCAAAACTGCTATACAACTGGTAGCATGTTACAGACCACCCTCCCAATCTCAGGAACCCCACTCAGCCTTCCTGAAGACATTGGAGGATATGAATGTTTCACAAAATACCATCATACCGGGATACTTCAACTACCCTAACATAGATTGGGTACATTATTCTAGCCCTAACACCCTAGCCCAAAGGTTCCTGGAATTCATAAATTCAAATGCACTGAAAAAACTAGTCACCTCTCCCACTAGGGGAGATAATATACTGGACCTGATCATCACAAACATGGGGACAAAATGCTCCACACCGGAAGTATACCCCTCACTGGTGAGATCTGAGCACAAACTAATCGCCCTGGATATACATATCCCACCTCCACCCCCAGCACAAAAGACCACAGTGAAAAACTTCTCAAAAGCCGACTTCACTCTTCTTAAGACTGAGATGGTATCCTTTAAGCCCACTGGGCCAGTGGAAACCACATCCCACAATGCTGAATCCTTCACAAATGCTTTCTATGGACATCTCCAAGAATGCATGGATCATGCAATCCCAAATAAATCCAAGACCCTCTCCACCAAAGGCAAGCGCCCTGTCTGGTGGACCTCAGCCATTAACAAATTGTATAACAAAAGAAGGAAGCTACTGCACGACAGAGCAAAATCCCATAAAGGGAAGACATCTCTGATCAACACTAACAGAAAACTACGTTCTCTCATAAAAACATCCAAGGCCAACTTTGAGAGAAAAATCACTAAGGACACTAAAGATAACCACAAAGCCTTCTTCAGCTATGTTAGAAACCTGGGCGTAAACCCTCAGATATGCTCAGAGTTAGTTCACAATGACAAAAAATACACTGAACCCACAGACATTGCCAACATTCTGGCAGACAGGTTCAGTACAAATTTCTCCCCTCCCTCACCCCCAAAAGAAGAAATACTTATCCCAGCTGAATGTAATCTCCCTGTCATCTCAGATGTCCAGGTGAGAGCTGCCCTCAGCAAAGCTAAAAACACAGCATCAATGGGACCTGACGGTATCCCGGGTTGCGTGCTACGTGAACTCCAAGAAGAGCTAAACCCGCACATAAAAATGCTATTTAACCTTAGCCTTACTACAGGATATGTACCTGAACACTGGCATACAACAACAGTGGTCCCACTCCACAAAGGGGGTACCTCTACAGACCCTGGGAACTACCGCCCATAAGCTTAACCAGCCTGGTCTGCAAAGCTATGGAAAGAATCATTATGGAAATCATAAACAGAGACATTGGGGACCTACAGACACTTGATCCCACCCTTTTCGGCTTTGTAAAGGGCAGATCCTACCTTTTGAACCTGGTTGACTTTGTAAAGGGCAGATCCTGCCTTTTGAACCTGGTTGACTTTTTCGAAACAGTCACTAGAGCCATTGATGAGGGCAAAGCAGTCCATACAGCCTACCTGGACTTGGCTAAGGCCTTCGACACAATACCCCACTCAGGCATCATAGATAAGCTCAACAGCTTAAATGTAAACCCTTATGTCACTAGATGGGTTGCAAACTGGCTAAAAGACAGAACCCATCAAGTCAAAATCGCTGGAGCCATGTCAGACTCAAAGCCAGTCACAAGTGGTGTCCCACAGGGATCTGTCCTGGGACCCCTCTTGTTCGGCATTTATTTCTCAGATGTTAAAGCAAACATGGGAGGGTTGTGGCTGACAAAGTTCGTAGATGACTGCAAACTAGGCGCCATAGTCGATACACCAGCTAACACATACATCCTACAAAAAGGCCTCACAGAAATGGACAACTGGTGCCGGAGTCATGGCCTTAAACTAAATGCCAAAAAATGTATAGTTATCCCCTTTGGGAAAAACAAAGTACCCAGAAATTATCACATAGACAGTAACCCACTGAGTACAGAAAAAGTAATCAGAGACCTAGGGACCCAAGTTGACAGCGACCTCTCATTTGACACCCGCATTGCCAAAGTGGTTAGAAAGACATTCTACCTCGCACACCTTATCATGAAGGGATTCACATCCAGATCCAAGGATGTCATTGTACCCTTATACTCCTCCCTCATCAGACCCATGATTGAGTACAATGCCCCATTTGGTATGTACCTCACCCGGCACTTACAGCAGCTGGAGAGACCACAAAAGTACCTCACCAAGAGGATCAAGGGTCTCCAACATATGTCTTATTCTGCCAGACTAAAGAAACTCTAGCTCTATTCAGTAGCATACCGCCTGCTCAGAGGTGATCTGTGCCTGATGTACAAGGCCATGTCCAATCAGGAACTGATGGACATGCTCCACCTCAAAAAATCCAAATCCATCAGAACCACGAGAGCTAAAGACTTAAACCTCGGCATAAGTATGAATAGGACATGCTGGAGTGATAGATTCATAACCCAGAGGCTTCCCATGCTCTGGAACAAGATCCCAGTTCATGTTAGGCAGAGCCCCTCACTGATTCTCCTCAAGAGAAATCTTGATGAGTAGATGGGAGACCGTAAGTTTACCCCAGGGGTCACCTCTGTGTCACTACTAGACAGGGGCACAGTAAACTAATTTTATTATATAAGGGGACCTTCACTGTGTCACTACTAGACAGAGGCACACTATTCTAAATCTATTCTGTACATTTTTGTACCATTTCATGGGGTGGCGAAAGCCACATCACTATGGCTAGGCTTACAAATGCCCCAGGGCAGATAGCCTAGTACTAAACTATGACACTATAAAGTAATAACAGTAACATTTCCAATAGTGGTAGCTGCCACTTGTAGAAATCCTTCTCAGCACTTTCCAATAATGAGTGCCTTGTTATATATGAAAATGAATGTGATTATGATTTTCATGATGTTGACACTATTGAAATGTATAATGTTAATGAAGGAACAGCCAATGTTGATTTTTTTCCATACTAGTTATGGAAAGTTAAAATTACCCCAACTGGCATCAGATAGTAATTTTGTACCCAATATTAAAGTACCTGCGATTACTGCTTTCTTTAAAGTTTTTTTCAAGGAAATTTCCTTGGCTTTGGATGAGTTTAATAAGGGTAGGAAGCAGTTTAATTTAAATAAGAAGGAATGGATGGTGTTTAAAAACTTGATTAAGTTGAAAAAAGATTATATTTTTAAATGTGCTGACAAGGGTGGAAATTGGGTCATTCTAGAAAAATTAACATATTGTGAAATGGTAGCAGATTTATTAAATAATACTGCTGAATATAAAAGATTAAGAAAAGACCCAGTACTAGACTTTAATAATGAACTGCTAGCTTTATTGGAGCGAGGAAAACATCTAGGTTTCTTTAACAGAAAAGATGTTAATAAACTGTTTATAAAGAAACCCAGAACACCTATTTTCTATGCTCTACCAAAAATACATAAATGTCTGGAAAGACCTCCGGGTAGACCGATAGTATCTGGTATTGGGTCCTTATTGAGTAATGTCAATATTTTCTTGGATTTTCACCTGAAAAAATATCTGAATAAAATTACAGCACATATTTCTAACACTCAGGAATTGTTGGATGAAATTTCTCAGGTGAAGTGGTGTCAGGATTACTACTGGGTAACTATTGATGTAAAATCACTTTACACCAATATTAGTAAAAGATGGGGATTAGAAGCAGTGATGGAAATGCTGGGAGATGGACCTAGGACTACTTATATTGTTAACCTTTTGTTATTTTGTTTGACTCATAATTATTTTTGTTTTAGTGATGAATTTTACCTGCAGTTGAAAGGGACAGCCATGGGGGCTGCCTTTGCGCCCTCATATGCTGTTATTTATATGGGATTTTTTGAAAAGCAATTTATTTACCCTACTGGATTCTATAGGAATAATGTTATAGTATACAAACGCTTTATTGATGATCTCCTTATGATTTGTAAGGGTGAAATTGTTGAATTTTTGGATTTCTTTGAGACCCTAAATATGAATGAACATGGATTAACATTTTCTCATGAATTTAATAGGGAAAAAATTAATTTTCTGGATGTAACACTGTATAGTAATTTAGAACAAATTGGTTTTAGACCATTTAGGAAGAATACTGTGGTCAATATGTTTCTACATGCTAATAGCATGCACCCAGAACATTTATTACGTTTATTACCTCTAGGTGAATTTAAAAGAATATGTGATCATACTAGTGATGAGAGGGAGAAAATAAATGAATTGAATGATGTTGAAATTAGATTGAGTGAGAGGGGGTACAATAAAAATCTCTTACTTAAATATAAAAGGAGACAACTTGGGAAAAGAGATGAGGGTCCGTGGAAATTTGGTAACTCAAGATGTACTTTGGAAAAAGTAGGAGCTCCGAAATATGTTGAGAAAGAAGATATTGCCGGGGAAAAGTTATTTTTTGTGACCAAATTTACCCCATTTTCAGAAATATTAAGGAGAATAATGATGAAATATTGGTATTTAATTAAAGAGGATGATAAAATTGGAAATTTGTTCCCAGAATATATTACTTTTTCTTATAAAAGGGGAAAGAATATAAAAGAGTTATTAAACTATAATTTTATGAAAGGGAATGAAATTAAGAATTTTATCCCGGGTACATTCCAATGTGGACACTGTGGAGAGTATTAATGGTATTTTTGTTAATCCCAAATTTTACTTCAACTGCAGGTCAGTGGGTATAGTTTATGCTTTATGTTGTTCTTGTAAAGATGTTTGGTATATTGGGCAAACAAAAAGAATGGTTAGAATTCGTGTTTTAGAACACTTAAGAGATATTAGAAATTGTAGTGAAGTAAATCCTGTGGCACAGCACTTCCTTGGAAAAACATGGAGGCCTTCCTAGTAGTTTAAAGTTCTTTTTCCATGGGAGGGAGTGATTACTCTCAAAAATTATTGGAATTAGAGACAAAAATTATTTTGAAATTTAAAACTTTAAAGGCCTTTGGACTTAATTTGGAACTGGCTATTTAGTCTAATGAAATTTGATATAAGTTAATGAAATTAATTTTTGTATCTAAATTAATGTATTATTTATATTTTAGTATTTAAAATAGTGTGTATTTATAATTGTTAAAAGAAATGTATAGATAATTGAAACAAAATAGATATTAATATGTGGACTTAGATGGATATATTTAAAATTGTGGATAAAAATGTTTAAATTTAATATGTAAAATGGGGATGAAATGTTTATTGATTAATTGAATGAATTGATTAAGTTGTTTGTGTTAATTGCTTTGTAAAGTGTATATAAATGTGCTTAAAGCATACACTTTTTGTGATCCCTTGAAGGCGAAAGGCCGAGGTAACAGATCGCATTGCTAATAAAGGAAAATACTGGCAAAGTGCTTGGACTTGTGTTTTGTTACATGAGTGCCTTGTTACTCTGTAGCAATCTAATGTACCACGATGAGGCCCATGTTAGATGCAGCTGCTTTTAGCAAGCAGTATCAAGTTTTCTAGCACAGTTGTTACACTAATGAAACACCTTCTAATGAATGCTCCTGAACTGCAAATTTACCTAATTACACAATTATCAAATACCATGCTAAGAGACCTGTAGACATTCTAGAACTCAGAAAACCACCTGAAAAATGCATTGACCATATATGGGTAGGTTAGTGACCCCTTGTGAGGATGCTGGGGAATATATTCGAATTCTGCACCAGATGAGGTGCTGAAGAACAAATCTGCTATCATAGTTAGGCACAAAGGACCTTCTACACTCTTTCAGTGCCAGTATTTACATCCTAACAAAGTCAGTGCATCATGGTATGCTGTCTATTTCTATGTTAAGAAATGGTGGCACAGCTACTGGTTATGTTGAGTAGATGCCTGATGTGCATAATGAGCTGACACTATCAACATGGATGACAGTGGCAGGGCTGCCACACTCTTTGGATTATGATCTGCTGAAAGGCCATGGCTTACCAAATAGCTGGTTTTGCCAAGGCACTTAGGTGGTGCCATAACAAAAGTAACGTCTTCCATTTAATTCTTCATAGGGACCACTGTCAGTAACTTATTAGGGACTCCTATGGTGGTCCAGATCACTGGCACAGTCTTGTCAGGCTGGTGTCTGATGCCAGTGCGTTCCTTGCTTTAGTGAGCAGTGTTGGCACCACTACAGTGACCTGTAGTGGTGCTACCCTGAATTTCTACATTGGAGTGAAGAAGAAGGCAGAGCAGTAGACACTGACAGCTATTATAAGTAAGCAGCTCATACCCATTTCACTGTTGTCTGTGTTACACATATTTGGTGTCTTAGTAGGCATTTACCTAATGCCTTCTCTGTTTGCTTGTTTAATTTTGCAGCAGAGGCAGAAATCACTGAGAACTCCCTCCTGTTCCAGACAAGAATGAAATGATACTCTCCTGGAGGAGGAATAGATAGGATTTCTTATCTAGTTGCATCCTACTCTATGGTATTGGTGCCACTTAGCTCTGACCATTTTCAAAGTCTGTATGATTATCACTGCAACTGGTTTATTAGCTTCTTACAGTCCCACTGCTTACCTAGTACATTTGTTTTATTAGTTTGTTACAGCACTGCAGTTTACCTACTGCAGCTTTTTTATTACTTTGTTACAGGACTACAGCTTACCTACTATAGCTGTTTTATTAGTTTGCTACAGGACTACAGCTTACCTACTACAGCTGTTTTATTACTTTGTTACAGGACTACAGCTTACCTACTACAGCTGTTTTATTACTTTGTTACAGGACTACAGCTTACCTACTACAGCTGTTTTATTACCTTGTTACAGGACTACAGCTTACCTACTACAGCTGTTTTATTACCTTGTTACAGGACTACAGCTTACCTACTACAGCTGTTTTATTACTTTGTTACAGGACTACAGCTTACCTACTACAGCTGTTTTATTACCTTGTTACAGGACTACAGCTTACCTACTACAGCTGTTTTATTACCTTGTTACAGGACTACAGCTTACCTACTACAGCTGTTTTATTACTTTGTTACAGGACTACAGTTTACCTACTACAGCTGTTTTGTTAGTTTGTTACAGGACTACAGTTTACCTACTACAGCTGTTTTATTAGTTTGTTTCAGCACTGCTGTTTACCTAGTAGAGCTGTTTTATTACTTTGTTACAGTCCTGCAGCTTACCTACTACAGCTGTTTTATTACTTTGTTACAGGACTACAGTTTACCTATTACAGCTGTTATTACTTTGTTACAGGACTACAGCTTACCTACTACAGCTGTTTTATTGCCTTGTTACAGGACTACAGCTTACCTACTACAGCTGTTTTATTACTTTGTTACAGGACTACAGTTTACCTACTACAGCTGTTTTATTAGTTTGTTACAGGACTACAGTTTACCTACTACAGCTGTTTTATTAGTTTGTTTCAGCACTGCAGTTTACCTAGTAGAGCTGTTTTATTAGTTTGTTACAGTCCTGCAGCTTACCTACTACAGCTGTTTTATTACTTTGTTACAGGACTACAGTTTACCTACTACAGCTGTTATTACTTTGTTACAGGACTACAGCTTACCTACTACAGCTGTTTTATTGCCTTGTTACAGGACTACAGCTTACCTACTACAGCTGTTTTATTAGTTTGTTACAGCACTGCAGTTTACCTACTACACCTGTTTTATTACTTTGTTACAGGACTACAGCTTACCTATTACAGCTGTTTTTTTACTTTGTTACAGGACCACAGTTTACCTACTACAGCTGTTTTTTTTACTTTGTTACATGACCACAGTTTACCTACTACTGCTGTTTTATTACTTTGTTACAGTCCTGCAGCTTACCTTCTACAGCTGTTTTATTACCTTGTTACAGGACTACAGCTTACCTACTACAGCTGTTTTATTACTTTGTTACAGGACTACAGCTTACCTACTACAGCTGTTTTATTACCTTGTTACAGGACTACAGCTTACCTACTACAGCTGTTTTATTACCTTGTTACAGGACTACAGATTACCTACTACAACTGTTTTATTACTTTGTTACAGGACTACAGTTTACCTACTACAGCTGTTTTATTAGTTTGTTACAGGACTACAGTTTACCTACTACAGCTGTTTTATTAGTTTGTTTCAGCACTGCAGTTTACCTAGTAGAGCTGTTTTATTAGTTTGTTACAGTCCTGCAGCTTACCTACTACAGCTGTTTTATTACTTTGTTACAGGACTATAGTTTACCTACTACAGCTGTTATTACTTTGTTACAGGACTGCAGCTTACCTACTACAGCTGTTTTATTGCCTTGTTACAGGACTACAGCTTACCTACTACAGCTGTTTTATTACTTTGTTACAGGACTACAGTTTACCTACTACAGCTGTTTTATTAGTTTGTTACAGGACTACAGTTTACCTACTACAGCTGTTTTATTAGTTTGTTTCAGCACTGCAGTTTACCTAGTAGAGCTGTTTTATTACTTTGTTACAGTCCTGCAGCTTACCTACTACAGCTGTTTTATTACTTTGTTACAGGACTACAGTTTACCTACTACAGCTGTTATTACTTTGTTACAGGACTACAGCTTACCTACTACAGCTGTTTTATTGCCTTGTTACAGGACTACAGCTTACCTACTACAGCTGTTTTATTAGTTTGTTACAGCACTGCAGTTTACCTACTACACCTGTTTTTTTACTTTGTTACAGGACTACAGCTTACCTATTACAGCTGTTTTTTTACTTTGTTACAGGACCACAGTTTACCTACTACAGCTGTTTTTTTTTACTTTGTTACATGACCACAGTTTACCTACTACTGCTGTTTTATTACTTTGTTACAGTCCTGCAGCTTACCTTCTACAGCTGTTTTATTACTTTGTTACAGGACTACAGTTTACCTACTGCAGCTGTTTTATTAGTGGGTTATTGTGCTGCAGTTTCCCTAGTACAACTGTTTTATTAGTTTGTTACTGTCTTGCAGCTTACCTACTACAGCTGTTTTATTAGTTTGTTACAGCACTGCAGTTTACCTACTACAGCTGTTTTATTAGTTTGTTACAGTCCTGCAGCTTACCTACTACAGCTGTTTATTACTTTGTTACAGGACTACAGTTTACCTACTACAGCTGTTTTATTAGTTTGTTACAGTCCTGCAGCTTACCTACTATAGCTGTTTTATTACTTTGTTACAGGACTACAGTTTAAATACTGCAGCTGTTTTATTAGTTTGTTAAGGTGCTGCAGTTTACCTAGTACAGCTGTTTTATTAGTTTGTTACAGGACTACAGCTTACCTACTACAGCTGTTTTATTACATTGTTACAGGACTACAGTTTACCTACTACAGCTGTTTTATTAGTTGGTTATGGTGCTGCAGTTTACCTAGTACAGCTGTTTTATTAGTTTGTTACAGGACTACAGCTTACCTACTACAGCTGTTTTATTACATTGTTACAGGGCTACAGTTTACCTACTACAGCTGTTTTATTAGTTGGTTATGGTGCTGCAGTTTACCTAGTACAGCTGTTTTATTAGTTTGTTACAGCACTACAGCTTACCTACTACAGCTATTTCAATAGCTTGTTACAGCACTGCAGTTTACCTACTACAGATGTTTTACTAGTTTGTTACAGCACTGCAGCTTCCCTACTACAGCTGTTTTATTAGTTGTGTTACAGCACTGCAGCTTGCCTACTACAGCTGTTGCATTAGTTATGGTGATGCAGCTTACCTATTATAACTGCCATATTTTCCACGAGTTTTAGTCACAGTTATGTAGTATTTTGAATACTGTTTAATTTTGGCTGTGACTGATACCGTAGTTAATATAGGTATAATGAGTTTGTGTATAGATGTCATGTCTTTCATCAGTAGGAAAAATCCTACAGTTATGCACAGAGTACTATGCACACCCATGTGCAGAATACGCATGTTGGTAATTTACACTCAGATGTTATTTGCAGTGAGATAATCACCAAGGTCTTCCTGCGGTGCATATTTTTCTTAAGCTGACATACCCAGTGGTCTTTACATTGTTAGGCTATGAATACTACCCACCCCATGGTATACTTTGTGGGGTAAACAGGCATTTTATCGGGGGTGTACAAACATTTTTGGCTGTGTGTCATGTTATGAAGGTGCTTTGATGTGGCATTGGGCTGTGGGGTAGCTTCATATGGAGGTTGTGCATCAGTCCTCTTTGATGGTGGGTATATTTTGTATCATCCATGCTTCTGTTCACTACTTCTACTGTTGTTCATAGTTTCACCTGTCTTCGACAGCCATGGTATGTGGGGTGATGCGTTGCAAAGAACTTTGCAGTGTCTGTACAACAACTGCTGTTGTCTTTGTCAATTCAGAATGGTTTCTTCTATGGCTTTGGTACAGCACATTGTCATCACATGCATGTTGGTTGCATAGCTTTCACGAATGTCTACATTGTAATGACATGCCTCACAGTACACCCCTTGCAGGGGATCTACAGGGCCAGTATTCAACACAGTAGCCATGATTTCTTCCACGCAATGGTCCCATGTCAACACTGAAGCTTTCCCATTGTCGCAACCATCCCAGGCAATGGTGTCAGTAATAATGCACAACTTGCCTTACATATGCTAATATATTTTTCCATTAACAAACTTAGGAAGTATGATCTGAGGTGTCCTAGTAGCATATGTACTGCTTCTGGACGGGAACTCTATGTAGCAATCTGAGTGGTCATGTGTGACACCAGTAACACTAAATTAGTTTGTATCCATCCCTGTCCCTTTTTTTGTCACTCTCCTTCACTTTAATATGTATTTGGTGTTTCCTGTTTTATTTCTATCCGTTTATGTTAACATGTTCTGCAGCATCTATCCCAGCTGTGCCATTGGCATGGCACATGTCCCTCACCCCTCCATCAGGACCATCCTTTTCCTGTCCACACTCCACCTGTTTCCAGAACCACCTCCGTATTGGTTGCAGTGAGTGGAATCACTTTCGGTCTCTGGCAGTAACTCACTGGAAGGTTTGTAGGCAGACAGGAGTTGGCAGTGGTCATGGCAAAGCTGGTGGGCAGGTAGTTGGAAGTTAACACTGGACACCAACAGAGATTCCAGGTGCAGTTTCAAGAGCCGCACCACTGCTTGGCTCTGCTTTCATCATCTTAGGTGAGGCCCAGTAGAAAGGGCATTTAGGTCGGTGGCTGACTTTTCCTTGGGTCATACCCAACCAGTGTGGAAACTGCAGTGGGATACCCACCTTACTCCTCATCCTGATGTCCCACTTCTTCTGTATCACTTTCCTGCCTCCCTCCCCTGTTTTGTCACCTAGTCTTCCCTATCACCACTGTCCTTTTTCTGTTTGTATATATATGATTCCACTGTCAACCCTCTTGTCCTTGTATGTCAGCATCTCCCCTTTTGGTCTTTGCCTCTGTGTTTTGCTTGTTTGGTTGCCCCTACTTCCCACACCATTGTACCCTATTCCATCCCCTGGATTTCCTTTATTTCCTTCTCCATCACTTATTCTCAAATAAAAGGTAATGGGTTTCTGTCCCTAAACAAAAATATATCTTTCCTCCCCCTAGCCAGACCCACTCTTACCTCCTCATGTATCTTTGTGTGTTCCTTTGCTTGACTACCCCTATGTATACTGTTCTATGTACCTATAATTATTGCTGGAGGCCATGTATTATGGCTTCCAACCATTCTCATAGTATCGATATGTGCACATGTACATACATTTGGGCATGGTCCATTTCTCCATGGCATTCCTGACTGCAATTTCACATTACTATTTCTTTCCATGGGCCAGTCATTTCTGAGAGCAGGGTTTTAATTCATAGGAACTTTGGCTGTGAAATTCCAGCTAGTTAATTGCTAATTACTCGCAGGCTGCATGACATAACATAATATCACTGCAGTAGCTGTAGCATGATGGCTGTAGGCATGTTTATGAATCCCAGGGAAGGACTTATATCTGCAGTACTTCCACAACCTGAAAGGAATGTATCTTTTCTGTTATTAATTAACAGCTTCCCTTCTTAACACTTTTCAATATGTTCTTTACATTTGCAACCTTTTCTATTTGGGAATTTTGGGCTACCTGCTACTGCAGAAAAAAAATTCACCTTGAATATTTTCCAGATTTTTATAATGATCTTTTTAATAATGCCAGATTCAAATCTCAGACACAGTATGCTCACCTGTGGTTCAGTTGGTAGTGTTTTCTCTGATTTGTCCTGCTTTCACCAGCAGAAACATAGGATCTCCCTCCTCACCCATGAGTTACATGGCTTAGGTGATAGCCAGTATATGGGTTATTCATGGGCACTGACTGGCCAGGGCTTGAAATCATGGTGGGGATAAGATTAAAAGGAATTTAAAAAGCCCAGCAAAATGATATGCATTATGCTGTATGCCATTTCTTTGCTTCCCCTTGCAGCTGTGGCTCCTTTGGCATTATTTTGTTGTTTAGACCCTGCCCTTGCCATAATCCCCCTCAATTTCCATCTCTGTCCCTTTTTATTTCCACCGTTCTTCTACTTTTTAGAATTTGTTGCCTAATCTGCTGAACTTTCTTTACTGATAATATGTTGCAATGGAAAAGTTAAGTCAGTGCTAACACTACTTCCTGTTATATCGTCACGTCTTCTTGGTCATATTATTTGTACATCTTTTTTGTCTGACTTGTTTTCTCCACTGGTGGTATATTGCATTGTACTTTTTTCTTCCATCAGCCATGCATTTTCTCCATGGGAGGCATATTCATTGCATTTTTGTTTATTATTCTTATTTTTTCTATATCGAATGTCAAATGTTGTTCTCTTTATTTATATAATGTCCAGTATGTAATTTTTTGTTTCTGTAAAGTTGGAGCTTTTCTCCTCAGGCATCCACTGAAAACAAGGCATATGTCTCAGATGGACTAATCCGGTTAACAAATGTCAAATAAATAAATAAATAAATATATAAATAAATACATATAGATAAAAACAGACTTCTGAAAAACTCCTGGGGTTCTAGCATATTGGGAAGAACTCTGAAAAAGAAATTTATTGTGACTGCAGTCTGCATGTAATGTTTTAGTTAATAATGGAAAGAGAATAGTAAGCCCTTCGTAAAGTTTAAACATTTGTGTATGTTCTTTAAATAATTAAAATTAAAAAAAAATACTTCTGGTTTTGTTTTGCAGTCACAGAAGCCAGCTTTTATGATGTCTGTGGAGGTGAGCTGGACTCTGCTGTTCTGCTTTCTGTGGGTTTTGAAAAATGCCGATGCAGATGTTATTGCAAAGTGGGCTTCACAACTGAATGACTCACAACTACGAACACTGCTGGAGACCCTCAATCTGTGCCTCTCGTGTTTTGAATATGAGGTAAAACTCATTGTAGTGTTTCTGCTGAACTGACCGGCAGATTATTATGTTGTTGTTTTCTCACGGTTTCCAAAGTAATTCAAGAAGAAAAGTTCAATTTTTTTTCCTGATAAGACGATGTACTGTTTTTAGTGATCACACATAATCCAGCTATCCTGATATTCACAGGCTGAGTCCCACAACCATTCTCCATGACCAGACCAGAATGCCACATAATCCAGATATTCACACGCTGAGTTGCACCACCATTCTCCATGACCAGACCAGAATGCCACATAATCCAGATATTCACACGCTGACTCCCACCACCATTCTCCATGACTTGACCAGAATGCCACATAATCCAGATATTCACATGCTGACTCCCACCACCATTCTCCATGACTTGACCAGAATGCCACATAATCCAGATATTCACATGCTGACTCCCACCACCATTCTCCATGACTAGACCAGAATGCTACATAATCCAGATATTCACATGCTGACTCCCACCACCATTCTCCATGACTTGACCAGAATGCCACATAATCCAGATATTCACATGCTGAGTCTCACCATCATTTTACTTGACTAGACCAGAATGCCACATAATCCAGATATTCCCATGCTGAATCTCACCATCATTTTACTTGACTAGACCAGAATGCCACACAATCCAGATATTCACACACTGACTCCCACCACCATTCTCCATGACCAGACAAGAATGCCACATAATCCAGATATTCACACGCTGACTCCCACCACCATTCTCCATGACTAGACCAGAATGCTACATAATCCAGATATTCACATGCTGACTCCCACCACCATTCTCCATGACTTGACCAGAATGCCACATAATCCAGATATTCACATGCTGAGTCTCACCATCATTTTACTTGACTAGACCAGAATGCCACATAATCCAGATATTCCCATGCTGAATCTCACCATCATTTTACTTGACTAGACCAGAATGCCACACAATCCAGATATTCACACGCTGACTCCCACCACCATTCTCCATGACCAGACCAGAATGCCACATAATCCAGATATTCACTTGCTGACTCCCACCACCATTCTCCATGACTAGACCAGAATGCCACATAATCCAGATATTCACACACTGACTCCCACCACCATTCTCCATGACCAGACCAGAATGCCACATAATCCAGATATTCACATGCTGACTTCCACCACCATTCTCCATGACTAGACCAGAATGCCACATAATCCAGATATTCACACGCTGAGTTGCACCACCAGTCTCCATGACCAGACCAGAATGCCACATAATCCAGATATTCACATGCTGACTCCCACCACCATTCTCCATGACTTGACCAGAATGCCACATAACCCAGATATTCACATGCTGACTCCCACCACCATACTCCATGACTTGACCAGAATGCCACATAATCCAGATATTCATATGCTGACTCCCACCACCATTCTCCATGACTAGACCAGAATGGTACATAATCCAGATATTCACATGCTGACTCCCACCACCATTCTCCATGACTAGACCAGAATGCCACATAATCCAGATATTCACTTGCTGAGTTGCACCACCATTCTCCATGACTAGACCAGAATGCCACATAATCCAGATATTCACACGCTGAGTTGCACCACCAGTCTCCATGACCAGACCAGAATGCCACATAATCCAGATATTCACATGCTGACTCCCACCACCATTCTTCATGACTTGACCAGAATGCCACATAACCCAGATATTCACATGCTGACTCCCACCACCATACTCCATGACTTGACCAGAATGCCACATAATCCAGATATTCACATGCTGACTCCCACCACCATTCTCCATGACTAGACCAGAATGGTACATAATCCAGATATTCACATGCTGACTCCCACCACCATTCTCCCTGACTTAACCAGAATGCCACATAATCCAGATATTCACATGCTGAGTCTCACCATCATTCTACTTGGCTAGACCAGAATGCCACATAATCCAGATATTCACATGCTGAGTCTCACCATCATTCTACTTGACTAGACCAGAATGCCACATAATCCAGATATTCACATGCTGACTCCCACCACCATTCTCCATGACCAGACCAGAATGCCACATAATCCAGATATTCACAGGCTATCTCTCACCAACATTCTCCTTGACTAGTCCAGAATGCCACATAATCCAGATATTCACACTCTGACTCCCACTACCATTCTCCATGACTTGACCAGAATGCCACATAACCCAGATATTCACATGCTGACTCCCACCACCATACTCCATGACTTGACCAGAATGCCACATAATCCAGATATTCACATGCTGATTCCCACCACCAGTCTCCATGACCAGACCAGAATGCCACATAATCCAGATATTCACTTCCTGACTCCCACCACCATTCTCTATGACTAGATCAGAATGCCATATAATCCAGATATTCACACGCTGACTCCCACCACCATTCTCCATGACCAGACCAGAATGCCACATAATCCAGATATTCACATGCTGACTCCCACCACCACTCTCCATGACTAGACCAGAATGCCACATAATCCAGATATTCACATGCTGAGTTGCACCACCATTCTCCATGACTAGACCAGAATGCCACATAATCCAGATATTCACATGCTGAGTTGCACCACCATTCTCCATGACTAGACCAGAATGCCACATAATCCAGATAT
This sequence comes from Protopterus annectens, assembly GCF_019279795.1. Lineage (NCBI taxonomy): Eukaryota > Metazoa > Chordata > Ceratodontiformes > Protopteridae > Protopterus > Protopterus annectens. The sequence continues at coordinate 110,518,663 of NC_056747.1, forward strand.
TCACTTGCTGACTCCCACCACCATTCTCCATGACTAGACCAGAATGCCACATAATCCAGACATTCACATGCTGACTCCCACCACCATTCTCCATGACCAGACCAGAATACCACATAATCCAGATATTCACATGCTGACTCCCACCACCATTCTCCATGACCAGACCAGAATGCCACATAATCCAGACATTCACATGCTGAGTTGCACCACCATTCTCCATGACTAGACCAGAATGAGGCTTACTCTTCCTCTAGCACCACACTTTATTATATTTATTTGGTTGAGCAGGTGGACTGGTGCATATCTGGTACCTTTTCAGCCAATATCAGCAAAGTGCAAACGAGTGGAAATGTGCAACTGAGTTGACCTGATTAACTATTCAAAGTCATTTACCTTTTATTAGAATGCTTTTCACTAAATACTTTACAAAAAATTCAAACAAGCAAGTGTCAAGTTTTAAACTTTATGAAAAACAGCTACTAAAGTTTGTACTAAATAAAATGTTATATATATATATATATATATATATATATATATATATAGACATATACATATATGAAGCAAAGGCTGTTAAGATATTTAAACAAATTTTAAGATGGAAAAAAATTAAATGAAATAGGAATACACATATACAGATCGTGAGATGATAATGAATCAGTATTCTGTATTTCAAATAATTATTAAAGAATGCAGCACATTAAATATCACATAGGTCTAGTTGAGTGGCAGACTCAAGAATTAAAAATATTAATGAAACAGGAATTTAACACTTCAGAATTCAGATAATTTATTAAAACATTAAAACCATCTTAACAGCATCAAAGTGTAATGTTTCAAGGTTTCCTTCCTTGAGGAAGAAACCTTCCCTCATGTGAAACTTACTGAGCTGTTGCCATGGGCTGATTTATTTGTTGGTCTGGTAGGTAAACTAAAGCACTGCAGACCCTTTTCAGTCATGATCCAGGCTGTATTTTTTATTTTATTTATTTACTAACTTAACCAGGAAGGTGGACTGGTTTGGAAATTCCATTTCAGCCATGACCTCAGCTCACTAATCAGTAATACAAAAATATACATGAAAAAATAACTAAATAGAAATTGATAATACAGCACCAAGGAATACATTATATATGTTGCAAACAATGCTTAAACATTCCAAGTTATATACTTTAAGTTGCTTGTTATGAAGCAAAGGTTTTCATTGTTCTCACCACCAACAATAAAAGAAAAGCTAACACATAAGGTACCTAGAGATGTTACTGATTTTGCCAGTGTCCCCAAAGCAGTGGCATTTATTCTTTAGTAATAGAAGGTCTCTAAGTTTAATGTGCAAATCTTGCACTGTTTGGTGCTGCCTTACTTCTACATTTAGATTGGTTCTGTAAGCTAGCCCTCATTTACTAAATCACCTAATTTTGCCCCAAAAGCTAGTCTTATGAGCAGAAAGTCTTCTTTACAAGTTGATCTGAAGTCATAAATGGAGTTTCTTGCTACCATCTTTAAGGATTCTGGGACATATATTTTATTTAACTACTCTGACTTGGAATCCAAGTCTATCAGGTTTCCTGAAATAACTGGGTTAGTTTGTCTTTGCAGAAGCAGGCAGTGATGGGCTTTAAGGTCTGCTAAAAATTATGAGAATGCATGTTTTGTTAATATTTGTCTGACGTAATGTGGTATTCACAGATGAATGTTATAAAATAATGCCCAGTGTATATTCTAGGTTAGGTAAGAGTACATTTTTTGGGTAAAGCCATTCTTCTTACCTTGAGAGAGAGGGGGAAAGAGCAATGTTCTGTAAAAGTTGTCAGTCAGCCTTGCTGACTGCTCTCTGTATGAGGTAAGAATGACAGTATACTGTTCAAAACATGGACTGACTATTTGTATTTAAGGACCTGCTTAATAGCTTCTGCCAGTCAGTCGTTTAGACCTGATTAATAGCTTCCACCAGTCAGTCGTTTACTAAAATCTATGATTGATTTTTTAGATTGTTATAAAAGTTGCAAAGGTTGTGATGGCTGATTTTTTTTTGCATAAATTGACAAGTTATTTTGGGATATCCAGCTCCACAAGAAACCAAAATCATTTCAGATCTTTTCTGCAAATTGTTGGGTGACTTGTGAAAGTTTGAAAGTAATATTTCACTTGTGTACATTATTAGATCAAGGAAAGGGAGGTTGAAGGGAAGATTATTAAGAAATTGAACATAATAGGCCAAAGGATGGATCATTGTAGAACATCACTAGTATGTTTCCTGTGCTAAAATAGAGTTGCCAGAAAGTTTCCTTTACTAATGTAATCAAGGAAACATTGACTCTGACTTGTTGAGTAGCCTGTCATTTAAAGTATGAAAGAATTATGTCACATCAATAAATAATATTAAGTAGCTATTAATTAAATTATTGCATGTAGTATTTGTGACTTTGTCCAAGGGTGTCAGGGTGCTAAAGCTAGTCCTAAATACAATGTCTGACATCTGTTAGGTGTCCATATCTTACCAGTATGTTCAATGATTTGATTTTAGGTTAGTTTCTGTAATAATTTGGCAAGTGAACATAAAATAAAAATTGCTCTAAAATATGAAACTGAGTTATCAGGGTGGAATTTAGCTGTAGGGATTGTATGAAAATGGTTAAGCTGTGAAAAAATGACCAGAAGTGAAAGAGAGGTTAAAGATATGAACTAAAAGTTTTGAGATATGTGGCATGGTTGTTTTTAGAAAGACAGAATGTAGCTGAGCATATTTAGCATTGTATATCAATATTTTTTTATTGATAGCTGGTACAATGGTTGCAAATTATACCTAGATGAAAATGGACTGCAGAATCATGGTCACCAAGTTTATTTGGTCAACTGCTACGATTTTCTAGTTGAGTTACATCCACCTTATTAAGAAACTTACTCATCTGGTACAAATTTGAAACACTTGCATTCCAATTAATATCAACAAGCATGCCAGTATTTGTTTTTAGACATGAGATGCATAATTATTGTAGTGTATGTTTTAACAAAGGCAGTTTGGATGGCAAGGGTCTGTCATCTATTTCTGTGTGCAGACTGTTGGTGTTATGTTGTGAGTACACCTTTATCTAGTTTGCAATAGTAACATTTAGAATGGTGATTTTTGTTTTTTGGATGACAACATTTAGGGAGCTAATACCTGTTCTGAGAATGCCTTTTGTTGGTGTGTGTGGAATAGTTGTCTATGATAATGGATGAACAGCAGAAGCTGCCCTTTAGCTGTGACTTATTTACAGCAGTGATTGCAAATTTATCAGGTACTTTTGCAGAGTAGTCTGGTACTCTATTGAGACTATTTACTGTTTAAGCTAGTTGTAATAAGTCCTTTTGAGAAATGATAAGGTGGGAAGTGATTTGAATGAGATTAGGCCTGTTTTTTTTATGTCTCCTGCTCTTATAAGTTATAGTATTAGGAGCTACTGTTTTATAAGGCATTATTTTGTGGTGAGTATAAAATTAAAATAGTTTTGGATCAATCAAAACTGGAAACACAACTGTTTTTGAGCAAGGTACCCTGTTTAGATGAGTAATTGTTGATATTCTGGAGAGAGAGATGGACTTTGATTGAGGGTTGTGATGTAAGTTTAGGGGTACAGTAATGAGAATAAGAGACTGGAGTAGTACTCCTTGCAAAATGATTATGTAAGTGTAGGAGAGCTATGACTGAGACTGCTACAGGAAAGGCTGAGAAATACTAATGCAAAGACCAGGACTGAGAAAGATAGAACAAAAAGGCTAGTTGTGAATGACATGGCTAATGTCTGTGGACATGCTCAATATTAAAATGATGATATATGAAAAAGCAAAAAAAAAAAAATATTTGAGTACTTACAGGATTACACTGGAATAGTTGTATAGGGAGTTTGTGCTATCTCAGGTAGTTGTTTACTAAATGTGGTTTTATAATAGTTTGTGCTTCCACTAAAGGTTCTAGAAAGAATAAGGGGGCAGTGGAGCAGATGTCAGAGAGTAAGAGAATATAGAGTGGAAGAAGAACTGCCATTGTTGCCATCAGCAATAGTTCACAGAGAGGGAGGTAAGGAATATAAAAATGCCTTTGGTATGACCAAAGGTAGGACAAAGTGTGGAAAGTAAGGACGGTAGAATAAGAAAAACAGAAATGCCTCTGCTGATACCAAAGTCAGAGAAATGATACCTTGATGTAAGGTACTTGGGGAAGAAATGTGGAGAATGAAGCAGGAAATATATCTAGATCATAAAAAGAAATGCCTCTGCTGATACCAAAGTCAGAGAAATGATACCGTGATGCAAGGTACTGGGGGAAGAAATGTGGAGAATCGAGCAGGAAATGTAGCTGGATATATACAAAAGGAGATACTGAGGGAGAGAAAATAAAATCTGCCTTGCCACCATGTATTATTTCATAGTGGAACAGAAGAACTTCACCTATTCTAACACTAATGGACATAGAAACAGGATGTAATGTTATGTACTGAAGAAAGAAGAACTTTAGATACTAAAATATGCTCTTTAAGAAATCTGAAAGTAAAGATTTTGAGCTTGACTTTGTTTCCATTAAAACTAAGCAGAGTGATGATACCTTGCCTTTGCAGTCACTCAGTCAATATACATAAAATGGCAGCTATAATGCTGTCTTTGTTCCCATTTCCTACCTAAGAAAACTTTGCAAGCTGGAAGAAAGGATGTATATATATATATATATATATATATATATATATATATATATTTATATTTATATATATATATATATATATATATATATATATATATATATATATATATATGGTTTACTATTGTTTGTTCAAACATTTTCCATTCAAAACAACGAATAGTAATACCGAAAGTAAAACGTTGACAATGTTGAACCAAATGCTCGACGCATTTGACTCGACATTGTTGTTGAAACCACCATGTGATAGCCGTATAGGAGCTGATGTACATCAGACTCCTATACTATGAATCACGTTTTTGCAGGGGGACCCCCTACTTATATATTCTAACTCCGAGATCGCACTACAGTGGGGATGTGGATGAATTTCCACTCCCCACTGTACTGCGATCTCCGTGCAGATAGTCGACTTACATTTATGCAAATGCAGTAGTGCATTCACATAAGTGGAGTCGACTGTCTGGTGCACAAATGTTTGTGCGTTCGACATTCTGATTTTCGGCACATTGCAGCTGACAGAATGTCGTTCGCACAATCAATAGTAAACATATATATATATATATATATATATATATATATATATATATATATATATATATATATATATACCCCTTTTGTTTCCACTAGAACTATTGCACAGGAAGAAATAATACAGAGGCAGTTTTATTTTGTACTTTGCCATCAAAAACTGGAAGCAGAGAGACTGGGAAATTACATTATTATCTGGCAGAGATTAGAGAAAGGTATTTGACTTAATACTTATGTGAGGTACTTTATGGGATGTGGTTACTAAGTGATTGCATAGTACTTATTGAAAATGGTGCTCTAAGTTTAGGGGAGGTATGATTGAGAGTGCTGAAAGAAAGGTTGAACTTGATTAGGTGATACATATGTTCATAGGTTCATAGGTTCATACTAGGCTATCTGCCCTAGGGCATTTATAAGCCTAGCCAGAGTGTGTTTGGCTTTTGCCACCCATTTTAAATTAATTTTGCTATGCCCTTTTTCGAGGTTAGTATACTGTGCCTCTGTCTAACAGTGACACAGAAGTGATACCCGGGGTAAACCTACAATCTCCCATCCACTCATCAAGATTCCTCTTGAAGAGAGTCAATGAGGGACTCTGCCTAACCTGGACTGGGATTTTATTCCAGAGTAAAGGGTGCCTCTGGGTTATGAATCTGTCCCTCCAGCATGTCCTATTTATTTCACTGCTGAGGTTCAAGTCTCTCGAGCGCGTAGCTCGATGGGATTTGGATTTTCTGAGGTGTAGCATGTCCATTAATTCCAGGTTGGACATGGCTTTATACGTCAGGCACATATCACCTCTGAGCAGGCGGTATGCCACTGAGTAGAGCTGGAGTTTCTTTAACCGGGCAGCATATGGCATCTGTTTGAGCCCTTTGATCCTCTTGGTGAGGTACTTCTGGGGTATTTCCAGTTGTTGCAGGTTTTCTGGTAAGGTACATCCCAAAAGGGGCATTGTACTCAATTATGGGCCTGATGAGGGATGAGTAAAGAGGCACGATGACCTTCCCTGATCTAGATGTGAATCCCTTCATGATTAGGTGGGCTATATAAAATGTTTTTCTAACCACTTTGGCCACGTGGTTGTCAAATGAGAGACTGCTATCCACTTGGGTCCCCAGGTCCCTAATTACTTCTTCTGTACTTAATGGATTACCACCTATGTGGTAATTTGTGGGCACTTTGTTTTTGCCAAAGGAGATGACTATACACTTTTTGGCGTTTAGCTTGAGGCCATGGCTCTGGCACCAGTTGTCTGTTTCTATGAGGCCCTTTTGGAGGAGGCTTGTGTCGGCTGGAGAGTCGAATATGGTGCCCAGTTTGCAGTCATCTGCGAACTTGGTCAGCCACAGTCCTTCCGTGTTGGCCTGTACCTCCGAGAAATATATACCAAACAAGAGAGGTCCCAGGACTGAGCCTTGTGGGACGCCACTTGTAACTGGTTTGGAGTCTGACATGGCTCCAGCAATTCTAACCATGTGGGTTCTGTCCTTGAACCAGTTTGCAACCCATCTAGTGACATAGGGGGTTATATTTAAGCTGGTGAGCTTATCTATAATGCCCAAGTGGGGTATTGTATCAAAGGTTTTTGCGAGGTCCAGGTAGGCTGTGTGGACCACCTTCCCCTCGTCAATGGCCTTGGTGACTGTTTCAAAGAAATCGACCAGGTTTAAGAGGCAGGATCTGCCCTTAACAAAGCCGAACTGGGTAGGACCCAGTGTCTGTAGGTCCCCGATATCTTTATTTATGAGGTCGATGATGATCTTTTCCATAGCTTTGTAGACCAAGCTAGTCAGGCTTATGGGGCGATAGTTTCCAGGATCCATTGAGGCACCACCTTTGTGGAGAGGAACCACTGTTGCTGTACGCCACTCTTTGGGTACATATCCTGTAGTAAGGCTGAGACTGAACAGTAGTTTTATGTTTGGGTTTAGCTCTTCTTGGAGTTCATGTAGGACGCAGCCCGGGACACCGTCTGGTCCCATTGATGCTGTGTTTTTTGCTTTGGAGAGGGTGGCTCTTACCTGAGCATCTGAGATGTCAGGGGGGCAGCACTCTGTTGGGATAGATATTTGCCCTTTTGGTGGGGAGGGGGGGCGAGAAGTTTGCGCTGAACCTGTCAGCTAGGATGTTGGCAATGTCTGTGGGTTCAATGTATTTTTTGTCATTTTGGACTAATTCTGAGCATATCTGGGAATTCCCACCCAGGTTCCTAACATAACTAAAGAAAGCCTTGTGATTATCCTTAGTGTCCTGTGCAATTTTTCTCTCGAAGCTGACCTTAGACGATTTTTATGAGTGCCCATAGTTTTTTGCTAATACTGATCAGAGATGCCTTCCCTTTTTGTGATTTTGCTCTATCATGTAGTAGTTTCCTCCTTCTATTGTATAGTTTGTTTATGGTTGGGGTCCACCAGACAGGACGTCTGCCTTTGGAGGATTGGGTCTTGGTTTTATTTGGAATTGCATGATCCATGCATTCCTGAAGGTGTTCATAGAATGCGTTTATAAAGGATTCTGCAGTCTGGGCCGTATTTTCCACAGGCTCGGGGGCTTTGAAGGATTCCACCTCGGTTTTGAGGAGTGTGAAATTTGCTTTAGAGAAGTTTTTCACTGTGGTTTTCTGGGCAGGGGGTGGGGTCGGGATGTGAATATTCAGTGAGATTAGTTTATGGTCTGATCTTACCAGTGAGGGATACACTTCTGGTCTGGAGCATAGAGTCCCCATGTTGGTGATGATCAGGTCCAGTATGTTTTCCCCTCTTGTGGGAGTGGTAACAAGTTGTTCCATAGCATTTGAGTTTATAAATTCTAGGAACCTTTGGGCTAGGGTGTTGGAGCTAGAGTAATGCTCTCAGTCTCAGTCTATGTTTGGGTAGTTGAAGTCGCCCAGTATAATGGTGTTTGGAGAGACCTTCATATTTTCCAGTGTTCTCAGGAAGGCCAAGTGGGGTTCCTGGGTTTGGGAGGGTGGTCTGTAGCAGGCTATAAACTGGAAGGCAGTTTTACCCACTGTTAGTTGCACATGGATAGTCTCTGATGCTTCATGCTGTGCCACCAACCTGGAGGTGTGGGTATCTTTGACGAATATTGATACTCCCCCTCCTTTTGTGGTTCGGTCCAAGTTTTGGGGCCGAAAAGCATGGTATGAGGTATAACCTGGTAGTGCTGGGGTGCTCTCGGGAGCCTTGAACCAGGTTTCTGTTACTGCCCAGATATATCGATGTTCTCCATGCTAAGGAGAGTTTCAAGTGTGTGCATCTTGAGGTTTAGACTTCTGGCACTGAGTAGCATTACTCTTAGTTTCTTATCCCTTGTGATACCTATGGAGGTGGGTTTGTCTTTTGAGCCTTGCCTAAAAAAGGCACTATGGGGAAAGCGAGAGCCTTTGCCAATATCCGAAAGCCCAGGGGTGACAGGTGCAAGCCGTCCCTAGCAAAGCATCGTGGCTTGTCGAGCATGTCATCCCAGGCTGACAGGCATTGGATCCCCTTTGAATGACACCAATACTTAAGCCAATTGTTGAAATTGATCATCTTGTCTTCATATTGTGGTATCATTCTTGGTGAGGGTAAGATGCTACTCAAGGTCAGGGTCATACCGGCCTGGACTACATGCTCAGAGAGCTCCTCTATGTCTCTTTTCATGTTTTCATGTAGTCCAGGGAGGTACGTCTCAGGTCATTCACACCAGCATGGACAATGACCGAGTCATATTTGTACTTGCCTTGGAGTGATCTGAGTGCTTGTGTTATGTGGCGGATCCTAGCGCCTGACAGGCAGCTCACCGTGACCTTCTCCTTGTTCAGTCTGGTGAGCGGGACGTCAGTGTAGAGTGTAGAGTTGAGTGTGTGACAAGGGTTTTAGACTAGGAGTAGCTGTATGGATTACTGTGTGCAGAAAGCTGGCAGTGTTTTGATTGCTCTGTCAGCCAATGTAAACATTGGCATCCTTACTTAGAACAGCTGCTATAAGAAGGAGCACTTTATATGGTGTGTTTTGAATCTAGGGTCCCGTGATCTCCTAACACTGATTTTTCATCAATATAGATATCAGGTGTGAAGGTGGGACACACAGGTCCAGATGCTTTCCCTTTTTCTTGCTGTGTGCTTTGGACTGCTGGAAGGAAATGTAGAGCAACAAAGGGACGGGTAAATGCACTATATGCAACCACTACATTCAACTACCATGAGCTGGGAGATAGGAAAAATCTTGAGTGCCCAGAGAAATGTCACAGCTATACAGAGGGCAAAAGGGTAGCCAATATTGCACCATGTTTATCCCAGCATCCAATTTTTAAATGTAAGTATTTTGCACAATGAAATGTGCTATAATATTTTTTGGTCCCCTTAGCCTGCCCCTTGCTGACCATCAGCTGCTCAGCTTCGGCTTCATTTGTTGCATGCAGGATTTTAACAAGCAGGTGGGGCTGGTCTTGCAGATTGAAGAAGAATGGGGAGAAAATGGGTGGCGATCTGATATCCTCCCAGTACAGGTCTTCATAGGTAGTGTTGGAACTAGATGAGGAAAGGGATTTGTGGGAGACACAGCTGAGCTAAATGCTAGCAACACCATATCTGCTGTTACTAATGACAAGTCTTTTCAGAGGGCCATATCCTTAATGTGCTGACTCTGTTTTACTAGACATGCTCAGACAATTTGGACTGGCCTGTGAGGATATACCTGTTTCCTGGGCCTTGGGGTGAGAATGCCTTCTTAGTTCATACACAGCCAGCCCTGTGATCATTCCAAGCTTCCGTCTCTCTCCAGGGCTTCATGAGCAATTTGTCCAAGCCAGCACAGCCTTCCTTCCCCCCCAGGTATGTGTACCCATCTTCTTTGCCGGCTCTCACAGATTACAGGCTGCTTACCAAGCTCAGTTTGGCTTGGTCATAATTAGGGCTTTATCCCTTTATTCCACGGTCTGGTCATGTGAGATGTGAAGGAATGGAAGGTAGAGAAGAAGTGTAATTAACATGCTGCATATAAGTAATAGAGCGATAAAATCAAAGTACAGTCCAAGAAACCGACGTAGTAATAGAGTTCAAGGAGAGTAGGAGGTAGTATGTGACGTGAGAAGGAAAATGAAAGCAGCGAGCCTAGCACAGAAGGAATTCTATACACATGGCTCTTCTAAGGTAGAAGCCATATCTGACATCTGTAAGGTAGGCCTGATATAATCGTAGCTTCCCAGTAGGTTGACAGTGGCAGCATTATTTAAAACAGAATATGGGAATAGAGGTTTATAGAGCTACAGATGACAGGAGAAAAATAAAGATGCCAAATGTGATATGGTGGAGAAGAGAGATTGCAGAAACAGAGGAAAGGACAGAAATATAAAAGGATTTCTAGCCAAATCCCCGGTTTATGGGAGACTTGAGCTACCCTTTTTCAGACTACAAAGTGTATTCTGCCTCTAACTCACAGGCACATTTTCTCGACTTTATCAAGACAAAAACCCTGTACTAGATAGAGCACACTCCAACCAGAAGATCAAACATATTGGATCTAGTTCTCACCAACATGGTAGATTATTTTATTCCCCCCTTGTGTAACATCCTCATTGGTGAGGTCAGACCACAAAGCTGTCCCAAAACATTTTGAAACTATTCTAAAGCAAACTACATCCTATTAAGTGACAATTTGTCAAAATTCACAGCACCCCAAACTAAGAGAACACAGATACATATGCAGAATTGTCATGCTGCCATCACTCCCAGAAGTAAGGTGAGATCTAACACCAAAAACAATCCCCTCTGGTGGAATCCTTACCTTAACAGGTTATATAACAAAACAGAAAAGCCATGGCTAAAATCAGAAAGAGCAACTCTCCTAAAGAGAATAACTCTCTGATTCCACTAAACAAGATACTAAGAGATCTAATAAAGTCCAACAAGTCTGAGTATAAGGCCAGGATAGCCTCCCAGGCTAAGGACAGTCACAAGGCCTTCTTCAGCTATGTCATGAAACTTTAAGGTAACACTCAGTGGTGTGAGGAAATGGAGATCAATGGCACAAACTTTACTGACCAGAGTTAAATAGCAAATCTACTAGTTGATAAATTTACTTGTAACTTCATTCCCCCACTACCCCCTGTGAAATCCCTTTTAGAATATCCCTTCCAGTTATCAGTGGCGAGCAGGCCTTGGTGGTACTCACTAAGGCCAAAAACGCTCCTTCACTGGACCCCAACAATATACTCAGTTGCTTCCTAAATAGCCCAAAACATGACCTAGCAGGACCACTTGAGCCTCTATTCAATTACAGCCTCAAAACAGGTTACATGCCACAGTGGTCATCCTTTTATATAAGGGTGGACCATTAACTGACCCCAGGAACTACAGACACATTAGTCTGACAAGTTATACATGTAAAGCCATGGAATGAGTTATCATGGAAATGATCAGCAAGGACATTGGCAACCTACAGACACTGGACCCATTCCAGTATGGCTTTGTTAAGGGAAGGTCTTGCCTACTCAAGCTGTTAGACTTCTTTGATAGGGTCTCCAAGATTATGAATGAGGGGAAAACGGTGCATAGTGCCTAGCTTGACCTGGCCAAGGCATTCGATATAATACTCCACTCCGGTATTGTTGAAAAACCCTAAAAACTATGCCTGAATCCCTACATAACTTGTTGGATTGCTGGCTGGCTGGTTCACAGATAGAATTCATGAATTCAGGACCAGTGAAACCACCTCCAGCAGGGCCTGCATCCTATGTATCCTAGAGATCTGTGTTGAGCCTGCTGCTGTTTGACATCTACTTCTTGGAAACCAAAATTAATGTCTAGGGTCCCTGGCTCACCAAGTCCTCAGATGACTGTAAATTGGGACCTGTCACATTCTTCCCCCAACACCAACATCCTGCAACAAGATATAACACAAGCAAATGATTAGTGCCAAAGCCATAGGTTACAACTTACCACAAAGAAATGCATTATAGTGCCCTTTGGAAAATCATCCACCCAAGCTAATTGCTACATTAACAAAACCAAGACTGAAACACTGAAGGTTGAGGAGTGTCCATATTCACCAAGGATATTCACACCTCCAGGCTAGTTGCCCAACACAATGCATCTGTAACCCCCCCCCCCCCCCCCACCATACCTCAAGATTCTCACTACACCTTTATAAACACACTGGAAAATATTAAGATACAACCAAACACCCTAATACTGGGTGATTTCAACTACCCTGCCATTAACTGGGAAAACTACTCGGGTACCAACATCTTTTCCCAACGGTTCTTGGAATTCATAAATTCCAGTGCCCTGGATCAACTAATCCATTGTCCCACCAGGGGCTCCAATATCCTAGACCTAGTCATTACCAACATGGGAGATAGATGCTCCACACCAGTGGTCACCTCCTCATTGGTCAAGTCTGACCATAAGCAAATCGCCCTTGATATCCACATCCCACTCCCACCCCCGAGTAAAGAAACCTCCATAAAAAACTTCTCCAAAGCCAACTTCATGCTACTGAAGTCAGAAGTGACAAACTTCATGACACCCATGCAGACGGGATCTGAAAGTTCGACTGCTGAATCCTACACTAAGGCACTGTATGAGCACATCCACTCGTGCATGAATCGTGCCATCTCAAATAGAACCAAGATGCTCTCCTCCAAAAAAGGAAGACAATCTGGTGGTCCCCTGCTATAAACAAACTATACAACAGAAGGAAGAAACTGTTGCAGAAAAGAGGAAAATCCCAGGATGCAAAAAACTCCCTCACCAGCCTCAGCAAGAAGCTGAGATCCCTCATAAAATCCTCAAAAGCTAGTTACGAAAATAAAATTGCCAAAGATTCCAAAGACAACCACAAGGCATTCTATAGTTATGTCAAGAATCTAAATGGCAATGCTCAGATCTGCTCTGAGCTACAACAGAATGGCATTAAATATACTGATCCCAAGGATATTGCCAATATCCTGGCAGATCGATTTAGTGGCAACTTCACCCCCCTCTCACCCCCTAAAGGGCCCATCTCAATACCAAAAGATTGCCAAATTCCGGTAATCACGGCCACACAGGTAGAAACCGCACTCTCCAAAGCTAAGAATACAGCATCCATGGGACCAGATGATATCCCGGGATTTGTACTACATGAACTACAGAATGAACTGGCACCTCACCTAAGTGTTATGTTTAATCATAGCCTCACCTCAGGCTTCGTGCCCACTGAGTGGCGCACAGCTACAGTTATCCCACTCCACAAGGGGGGATCCACCTTGGATCCCGGGAACTACCGTCCCATCAGTCTGATGAGCCTGATCTGCAAGGGCATGGAACGTATTATCATGGAATTTATAAACAAAGACATTGGCAACCTTCAAACACTGGACCCCACCCAGTTTGGGTTCGTGAAGGGCAGATCTTGTCTCCTGAACCTGACTGACTTCTTTGAATCAGTCTCCAGAGCTGTGGATGAGGGTAAGATGATCCACACAGCCTATCTGGACCTTGCCAAGGCTTCTACACCATCCCTCACTCTGGAATCATAGATAAACTTACTAAGCTGGGCATAAATCCCTATGCCACTCGATGGGTTGCCAACTGGCTTACTGACAGAACCCAGACTGTAAAAGTAGCCGACTCCAAATCCAGCTCCAGACAAGTGACAAGTGGAGTACCTCAGGGTTCAGTCCTGGGACCACTCTTGTTTGGCATCTACTTCTCTGAAGTACAGGCCAACACTAAGGGACTCTGGCTAACAAAGTTCGCAGATGACTGCAAACTGGGAGCTATTATTGAATCCCCAAATGATGTGGATATTCTACAAAAGAGCCTTACAAAAAGAGATGCCTGGTGCCAGAGCCATGGACTCAAGCTTAATGCAAGAAATGTATAGTTATCCCCTTTGGAAAAAACATGTACCCATGAATTACCACATAGGTGGCAGTACACTAAACATCGAAAGTGTGATGAGAAACTTAGGGACACAGATGGACAGTGGTCTCACCTTCGATAACCATATCGCCACAACAGTCAGGAAATCCTTCTATGTGACACACCTCATCACTAAGGGCTTTTCATCCAGAAAAAAAGGAGGTCATTTTCCCACTGTACTCATCCCTCATTAGACCCATTGTAGAGTATAATGCCCCGTTTGGTATGTAACTCACAAGACATCTGCAATAGCTGGAAAAGCCACAGAAATACCTCACTAAAAGAATCACAGGCCTAAAGCAGATGCCATATGCTGACCATCTAAAAAAACTCCAGCTATACTCTGTGGCATATCGTCTACTCAGAGGGGATCTCTGCCTAACATACAAGGCCATGTCAAACCCTGAGCTGCTGGGCATGCTCCACTTAAAGAAATCCCAATCCCTCAGAGCCACACGCTCCAGGGATCTAAACCTTGTCATCGCAATGAACAAAACATGTTGGAGGGATAGATTCCTGACCCAGAGACTCCCCATACTCTGGAGTAGACTGCCCATAAATGTCAAGCAGAGCGCCTCCTTGGCCCTCTTCAAAAGGAACCTTGATGGTTGGATGGGAGATAGGAAATTCACCCCGGGGATCATGTCATTCGCCCTGCTAGACATGGATCCAGGGAAGCAAATATTGTGCCAATAGCCTAGTAGCAGCCTATGAACCTATGATTTGACCCGATAGTTAGGGATCTGAGAACATATGTAGATGGTAATTTGACCTTCGACTAACATGTAGCCAAGATAGTAAAAAAAAAAAAAAAATCATTCTGTCACCCAATTCATGGGCAAAGTATAGCATTTAAGTCCAAGGAAGTTCCAGTACCACTTTACCCAACCCTTGTCAGACTCATCATTGAGTACAGTGCCCCCTTTGGCATCTACCTAACCATGTACTTGCAACACTTGGAACCTCCTGAAAGCAAAATCCAGGGTATGAATACTCTGTACTACACAGATTACTATAAGGCCTTATCTCTGTACTCAGTCTTGTGTAGGTTACTGACAGGTGATTTATGCCTAGCATGTAAGGCATCCTAAGATCCAGCTCTGATGGATCTCTTGCACATCTGCAAAAAGAACAGCACCAGAAACACTAGATATAAGGACCTGAACTTTGCCTGTAACATAAACAGAACATGCTGAACAGAAGATTGATATGTGTCTCAAAGGATCCCAGATCTATGGAATAAGCTCCCCATCTACATGAAGCAGAATTTTCAGTCCTGACCCTATTTAAAGGACACCTTCATCATTGGGTGAGAAATTGCAAATACACCCCAGGTCTGGCCCTCATGTCTCTGATGTACAGAGGTCAACAGTAAATAAATTAATCCCCAACTAACATACCCCCCACATAACCCTGAGCTACCACCTTACTAACATACCCCAACACATAGGCATCCAAGGAACTCTTGTACAAAACTGGGTTGGATTGCATGGTTAGGCTTGTAAAGTCCCTGGTGGCCATTAGCAGTATAAACCTATGAATCCATGATGGTGCTATACTTACGGGACAGATAAGTAAAGGCAGGTATCAGAGGTTATCTTTTGAATTTATGGTCAGCAGTAATTTAAAAGAAGACTATAGCAAACAAAAAAAGGAGAGGTAAACCCCACTCCAGTAGCACAGAAGGGGATAAATGTGACCTAAATTCCTATATTTGAGTAGCAGCCATGGGATCTGGAGGGAGCAGTGCAGAGAAAATGGAAGTGGCATATGCCTCACCCATTGTGAGAGGAGTAGGCATGTAGGGAAGGAAGCAGTCATGTGGATAGAATCACATGCATTCCAATCCCAAAGACTGACTGTGGTAGTGTCCCTTAGAAGCTGTTGAGTGGATATTAGGAGTTCCTGTGAGTAGAGTGGCGGGGGAGAACCCGATGTCTGCTGGGTTGATGGCTCTGTAATTGGTACTAGCCTCATGGAGTAATAGATGTGATGTTTCACTGATGATCCTCTTCCTGTGAGGAATTAATAGGCTATATATGTCATGGGTGGTGATGGTTGTCAGAGGAGTAACAAAAAGAAATTAAAGGAGAGACAGTGAACACTCCCAGAAGACAGAAAGTGATAGTTGTTAAAATGTCATAGGCCACTTTATTTTGAAGAGTCATAGGTTAGTGATGATAATCTCTAGCAAGCAGGCACAATTTTAAGGAACTGAAGAAAGAAATGAAGACTGCTGGTCTACAGGCAAAGCAGCTTTTTGGTAAGAATCAGGTCAGCATGAAGAATGAAAGAGTGCTTCCTGTTTTTTTTTTTTCCATTCCCTCAGATGACTTTCATTGTGTGCACAAGAAGACATTTGCAGAGCTCTCAGCTTATTGGATAATTAAGACATTCCTTTAAAATGCCAGTCTGAATACAGCAAAGTCCCTCCATCCAAAGAGCAGGAGGTCAGACACTGAATTGTTTCTTCCCCGACCTTGTTTTTAATTTGTTTTTATTTGCTATGGTAGTGCAGGTCTTATCTGCACTCAACTTCTAATGCATAAACAGCGTACAAATAGAACAGTTGGTCATCTAAGGGTTCAGCCGTAGTTACAGCCATTTTCTGTTTAAATTTGCCACCTTATACCTGGCAAAATAGCATGTACCACAAGACACTTGTTTATACGTCCATCAATCTCAGATATCTCCCTTTTCAGGGTAATCCAAAAGTAGTAAAAACTAGGTGATGTGGTATGGTTAATATGATGCAACTGATAGCACCTGAGATTGAAATACAACTTCAGTTTTGTAATGTAATAACTTACCCAAGTTAACCCCTCACACATTTTAACTGGTAAGGGCATGTTATTTACTTATTCTGAGAGAAATAGTTTAATCAACTTAAGCTGTGATATACTTTGGCTTTATATATAATCACTGTGTTCCTTTTTCACCATCTTTACATGTAACATGTAGAACTTAGTTGCCAGACAGAGTGGTCTGAGTCCCACCACTGTCAACCACTGCAACGGAGGTGCTGACTCACAATAACCTTCCACTGGGCACCGAGATAAGTGAGTCCCATAAACTATGGTTATTGAATACAATCAACTGCCACCAAATATGGTCTAATGGCCACTAGAGAAATAGTTTCTCAAGTCCAAGCCACTGGCACTTGGCAGGTTAAAGTAGAAAAGATGCACCTAAACTGCTTCTCCAACCAAGTCACCAAATGTAACTGGCCTCAAGAGCAAATAGTGAACATGCACTGTTTCCCTGGGAATGGGCTTGCAACATCCACTCCCAGACTAGAACTACATGCTAATGACTCATGCGCTGTTTCCCTGGGAATGGGCTTGCAACATCCACTCCCAGACTAGAACTACATGCTAATGACTCATGCGCTGTTTCCCTGGGAATGGGCTTCCAACATCCACTCCCAGACTAGAACTACATGCTAATGACTCATGCACTGTTTCCCTGGGAATGGGCTTCCAACATCCACTCCCAGACTAGAACTACATGCTAATGACTCATGCACTGTTTCCCTGGGAATGGGCTTCCAACATCCACTCCCAGACTAGAACAACATGCTAATGACTCATGCACTGTTTCCCTGGGAATGGGCTTCCAACATCCACTCCCAGACTAGAACAACATGCTAATGACTCATGCACTGTTTCCCTGGGAATGGGCTTCCAACATCCACTCCCAGACTAGAACTACATGCTAATGACTCATGCACTGTTTCCCTGGGAATGGGCTTCCAACATCCACTCCCAGACTAGAACTACATGCTAATGACTCATGCACTGTTTCCCTGGGAATGGGCTTCCAACATCCACTCCCAGACTAGAACTACATGCTAATGACTCATGCACTGTTTCCCTGGGAATGGGCTTCCAACATCCACTCCCAGACTAGAACTACATGCTAATGACTCATGCACTGTTTCCCTGGGAATGGGCTTCCAACATCCACTCCCAGACTAGAACTACATGCTAATGACTCATGCACTGTTTCCCTGGGAATGGGCTTCCAACATCCACTCCCAGACTAGAACTACATGCTAATGACTCATGCGCTGTTTCCCTGGGAATGGGCTTGCAACATCCACTCCCAGACTAGAACTACATGCTAATGACTCATGCGCTGTTTCCCTGGGAATGGGCTTGCAACATCCACTCCCAGACTAGAACTACATGCTAATGACTCATGCACTGTTTCCCTGGGAATGGGCTTCCAACATCCACTCCCAGACTAGAACTACATGCTAATGACTCATGCACTGTTTCCCTGGGAATGGGCTTCCAACATCCACTCCCAGACTAGAACAACATGCTAATGACTCATGCACTGTTTCCCTGGGAATGGGCTTCCAACATCCACTCCCAGACTAGAACAACATGCTAATGACTCATGCACTGTTTCCCTGGGAATGGGCTTGCAACATCCACTCCCAGACTAGAACAACATGCTAATGACTCATGCACTGTTTCCCTGGGAATGGGCTTGCAACATCCACTCCCAGACTAGAACTACATGCTAATGACTCATGCACTGTTTCCCTGGGAATGGGCTTGCAACATCCACTCCCAGACTAGAACAACATGCTAATGACTCATGCACTGTTTCCCTGGGAATGGGCTTGCAACATCCACTCCCAGACTAGAACTACATGCTAATGACTCATGCACTGTTTCCCTGGGAATGGGCTTGCAACATCCACTCCCAGACTAGAACAACATGCTAATGACTCATGCACTGTTTCCCTGGGAATGGGCTTGCAACATCCACTCCCAGACTAGAACTACATGCTAATGACTCATGCACTGTTTCCCTGGGAATGGGCTTCCAACATCCACTCCCAGACTAGAACAACATGCTAATGACTCACTGAGGTGAGTCTTTGATTTTGCTTACCAACCACTTTCTTACCACTCTCTCTTGTAAATGTAAGTGCCTTCCTGCACCCATTATTCAAAATAACTGCCTTTCAAATAAATCATTATCCCTATCCACAAACACAATTCCCTGGGAAAAAAAACAAAAAAAGCAAGCCAGCTGTAAATTCCCCACAAATTTTATTGTTGTAATGTAAGCGCTTTCGTCCAAATAAATGCTTGAACTTCATCAGACAACACATACCCAAAATGCAATACTATTTATACAACATTCAATTAATCAATTAAAAAATCATTTAAAAAGTTAGAGCATAGCCCATAACAATTAAACATGACAAAAACAGTAAAAGCATATACAATTTGCAAAACTTTGTTTAACAACTAACTAAAATGAATACTTTTGTCTTGGAACTGTTCAAAATGTTTTACTTTCGTAAATTTTTTACATCTCATAACTACAATAATGTGTGTAACATTTTTTGTTTTTTATTTTTTATATGGAACAGTTGGACAGTGAATTTTCATCTGTCCAATGCCCTAAGTTTTAAAATACATTTAATTAAAGCATATTCATTCAGACCAGGTGGTATATGGGCAAATGTGCGAATCTGCCACAATAACTCGCACTCCTCAAGTTTTAGTTCCCAAGGGCCTCCCCTAATGTTCTTTTCCACCTGGTGAATAACTGTAAAAAGGAATTTGTGTGTGGGGTTTTCCATAATGTGCATCGCTAGTGCATTTGTGGTTGTTCTTCTATTTATATTATATTGATGTTCATAGATCCTCTGCTTGAACCTTCTTTTTGTTTTGCCTATATAAAATGATTGGCATTGCTCACATATTGCTGCATAAATGACCCCCTTGGGGTCACAGTTATATTTCCCTTTTACTAAATAGGACTTGTCCCTGATAGTAAACCTATTGCCCACCTTAATGAATTGACATTGCTGGCAGCGACCACATTTTCTCATTCCACTGTTCTCTTTGTATACGTCACTATGTCTTTCTAAAAGGCATTTAAAATTGGGGCCCCTCCTATATGTAATCCATGGCGATGCCACTAATTTTTTTTACTAATGCTGTTATCTTCCAAGATCAATGCCCAATTCTTAACCAAAATGTTCCCTATTCTTTTGGCATCAATACAAAAAGTGGTCATAAAGCTCAGACCCATATTAGGTCTTAAGCTCACCCTATTTTGGTTTGCCTCTGCTGTTAAGGGATGCTGTACTTCAACGTAACCTTTCTGCACTATGGGCTTAAAGTGGCCGCTAATCCTTTTGGTGTGCACTTCACTGAATGTTTGTTCAAGTAGCTGTTCGGGATAGTATCTTTTTAGGAACATGCTCTTTAAGAGTCCACATTCCATCAAAAAATCTCTGTCTAAAGAGACCATCCTGGCAGCTCTCACCAGTTGCCCCTTTATGACCACCTTTTTCTGATGATAGGGATGACTACTCGAAAAATGCAAGAAAGCATTTGAATAAGTAGGTTTCCTATAAATTATAGTTCTATACCTATTATTCAACTTGTCTTTAGACAACAGCACGTCCAAAAAATGAATGAACTCGGTCCCAAAGTGAAAGGTGAATTCCAGGAAATTGTGATCAGTAATGGCTCTAATTAATGGTTCAACTGTTTCTACGTCCCCTTTCCAGATAAAAAACATGTCATCTTGGTATCTCATATACCATACAACATTTTCCTGGAATAATTAATTATTAAAAAGGAACGCACTCTCCCAGTATGCCGTGACGCAATTTGAGAAGCTGCCTCCACAGGGCAAACCAATAGCAGCACCTGTCTTTTGTAAATAAGATTCACCATTAAACAGCATGAAATTATTAGACAATATTAAGTCTAAGAGGGTTTCAATCAAATATGTCACCTCCATCCATGCCTTTAATGGCTAGAAACTCACGGACCCATTCTATGCCCAACTCCTGAGGTATAACAGTATATATATCTTTAATATCCACTGTAAGGAAGTTATAATTTCTGTTATATTCCAAGTTGTTAACACCTTCCAAAAAACTCCATGAGTCGTGGCAAATTTGTACTTCACTTCTAATAAAAGATTTTAGTTTATTATCAACAAATTTGGCACATGGGTAGGTTATTGATCTTCGTCCATCCACTATTGGTCTAAATGGTGGATTATTAAGGTTCTTGTGTATTTTAGGGCACCCAGATAAGACAGGTGTTGTCTGTGCTGGCATGGTTAGATAATGGAAAGTGTCTATACTGATGCTACCTTCCAAAAACAAATCATTTAATATGCTTTTAACTTTCTTGTAAGCAGCGTTAACTTCATTTAAACTTGCATGACAGTAAACATCGCTAAGTAACATACTTTCCACATACACATTTTCATCCGTAAAGATGGGCTACCCCCCCACGCCTTTGTCAGGCTTCATGACCCTAATTTTACATACTTTCAAAAAATGCAAAAATTCAGAATCCTTAGTGGCCATATTTTTAACATGATTCCTATGAGTCTGTGCATTAGTCAACATTGTTCTTATGTCCATTTCACATATTCTTTCGAATATGGCTAAAGACTCATGCAAAGGGGGACTGAATAAGCCGGAAACTCTTAAGTCACTTATTAGTGAAGAATCATTACCCATAAGCACCACCAAGTTCAATTTACGGACAAATAGCTTCAAATCAATGATAGTCTTAGCTAAGTCAGCATTTCTGTCCGGTACAAAGGACAAGCTTTTAGAAAGCAAATCCACAATCTCACTGTCAACATGTATGGGGGTAAAATTATAGATTTTGAAATCCCCCTCAGAACTTAAAAGTATCTGTGGTTTATGTGGTGGTACCTGTATTATCTCCTCCGTTGTTGTCCCTGCTTCCTGCCATTGCGCCGCTGATGCTGATGGTTGTTTCATCACTCCTGAAAACCCTGGGTGTTATGGTTCACCTCTACATGCCAAGAGCCATTAAACTGCTGCAGGTTATTCCCAATTCTTTCACTACACCTCAGTGGCATTTTCATCAGATGTATCCATATTGTTGTCAGTGTTGGTTGAAAAAAAAAATAGAGCAGTTCTCAGGTAATCTGCCATGACAGGAACAGGATTCAGTCTCTGTATATTATGTGAATGCAGTTGCTCACCACCGGTAAAGCCCAACAACAGCTGGACTCCTGGATTACCCCAGTTCAAACATATCCTGCAGTTCCTCTCTCAGGCACCCTGTTTGATAGGTCACTGGTGTCCTGTGTCCACATAGTCCTCCACAGGTGTGTGTGCAGACTGGCTTACCAATAAACATATTCCCACATTCCAGTAGTACTATTTGGATGTCCTGAACTTGGTTAGATGATAGCTGTAGCAACAGGGCTACCTCATCTATCAAAGTGTCAAACCAAGCCTCCTTCAGGAGCACTATCGCAAGATACTTCCCCCTTTCCTCCTGCAAGTCATTGTTGATACCAAATGCCAGGGATCCATTTGTCATGGCAGGACATGGTAGAGTGTATTCTTCTGCCTCCTACCCTGAAATTCTACCATGTATGAAACATCACTCAACTTTTTCATAATAGTGAAAGGACTGTCCCACTCAGCCTGCAGCTTGTTGTGTCTAACAGGTAGCACTGTCACCTGCTTCCCAAGAGAACACTCTCTGGCTGTAACTGTCTTTCACAACAGACTTTTTGCTGCTGTTGTGCTTGTGACAGAGGGTCCTCAATTATCACCATCATCCCTATGTATAATCCTGAAGTTTCAGGCATATTAATAGACATTCAGTGAGAATCGCACTCACCTTTCCACTCGTCATAAGTTAAATCCAGGAGCCTCTCACCTTGTGACACTACAGCAGTTCAAATAGAAAAATATGGATTTGGGGGGCATGTTCCTACAAGCAGAGAGAAGATGGGGCAGGTACTTCCCCTATCTCTGCTCTGCAAATGCCCCTAGTATAGTGCTCTAGGTGAGTTAAACCTCTCCACCAAACCACTGGTCTGTAGGAGGTAAGAGTAGTCTTTAAGAGCTGTACCGCTGTAGCACTTCAGAAAACTGGCAAGCAGATCTAACATGAAGTTGGCCCTCCTGCTTTCTGGTATTTCTCCAGGCAAATATACCCTACAGAAATTGTATAACAGAACATGTGCCACCTTTTGTGATTCAGTGGATAGCTGCCTTTGAGTATTCAGTGGCATGCTCCACTATCACCAGAAGGATATATATTTTCACCTGTGGAGCTTGGGTAATACTTGATCCCACAATAACCATAACTATCCTTTCAGACTGTTCATCAGTAACAAGCAACTACATCAAAGCAGTTTTTTTTTTTTCTGCCATGCCAAACTTTTGGCACTACTCACAGATATAGCAGTGTCCTCGGCATATCCTTTGAAATACCTGGCCAATAAAAATTATACAAAAGCTATCTTTTAGTATTCTGTATGCCCATAGCACCTACAAAAGGAACAATTTGGGATAGGACTAGAAGTGTCTGTCTGTCTGTAGGCCCTAGGTACTGGCAATTGCTGTATTGCTTCTCCTCTCTAACCCTCCTTCTGATGCCTGCTTTCTGTACAGCAACACTTTGTCTCAGTACACAGACTCCCTTTTCACTGGAGGTTCAGAAGCCTCCTTGTCTCTCTCCTATGTGTCCTGTAAGGTAGGGTCTGAGAACTGAGCCTGTCTCAATTCTTTCTTGGTTAGTCTCCTCAGTACCCCTTCCAAAAGAAGGCTGATATCTTATGACAATGATGCCTCAAGTTCTGGTTGATGACTACACCTAACTCTTGCCTTGAAGTAACCCTTCCAAAGAGTATCTTTCAACAGCTGTGGCATAGTACCCACTTCTCTGCTGCTGTCCAGCTCCACCCCCCAAAGTAGCTGCAACATCAGCCTGGTTCAGTATGCAGGCCCCAGAAAGATGCTCTCTGAAATCACACTGCTGGTACCCAACAAGTTAAGGGAGAAACGATACACATGAAATCTGATTCATTAACCAATTGCCCAAATACAACCTGACCTCAAAAGTAAACAAGGAATATGCACTCTTGTCCTAAGTGTGGGTATGGGCTTTCAACATCTACACTCAGAGCAGCACTACACATTGACCATTCATTAAGCTGCACTTTGGTCTGTCACTCTAGGCTCCTTTCTCACCATTCTCCTGTGAACTTTAGTACCTTCAAGTGTCTTTTACTCATGATAAGTGTCTTTTAAGCAAATTATTATTTTATTTCCCTCTCTGCCTCTCAAATAAACACACACACACACACACACACACAGACACACACACACACACACACACACACCAATACCCAGGGAGGGCTTGTAGTATTCTCCAATTCTCCACAGCTTTTATCTTGGAAAAACAGATCTATCATCACCGTAGGTTATTGGGCTAGGGACTCACCAGTCACTGTGCCACTCTTGGATAATAGCCTGGCCTTGGAACTGGATGTAGCAGCTTGACAGACTTCAGTGCAAATAATACCCTCTTCTCAAATCATAAATTATGCATAAATAACTATCTGCAAGATCCTAAAAGTGAGTAAATATAAACCTTTGGAAAATAAAGAAGTCAGACAATAATGCTCTTCTTCTTCTTCTTTCAGCTTTTCCCGGTTAGGGGTCGCCACAGCAGATCACCTGTCCACTCATGATTGGCAGTGGAGTTTACGGTGTCGAGTTGCCAGCCTGGTGCCCAACCTTCCACAGAAGGCACACATATACGCATGCACTCACACCTAGGGCCAATTTAGTGTCCAGTCCACCTACAGCATGTCTTTGGGATGTGGGATGAAACCGGAGCACCCGGAAGAAACCCATGCGACCACAGGGAGGACATGCAGACTCTGAACAGAAGGCACTCCAGCTGAGGATCGAATTGGAGAACGTCTTGCTGTGAGGCAGCAACGCTAACTGCTGCACCACTGTGGCCGCCCAAGTTAGACAATAATGATACAAGTTCTATATGTATAAACATAAAGATTATGAATTCACAGATAGAATACTTCAAAGGAAAGCTCTACTACTAGAAGAACCTGACTAACTGTAGCTCAAAGAGTATTGAAGTCTTAACTGAATTTAAGTCACCAGAAGAATGTAGATGTAGACTGTACAATAGCAAAATGTGCACCGATGTTGACACAGTAAAGTCCAGATCAGAACTGCTTCACTGTACTTGTCTTAGCTCCAAATATTTTAGCATTTTTATTTTTTTCTTACAGAAGCCAGAGTTAATTAACTTGATACTTCTCATAGACAGAAAACCAGCAAAAATACCAGCTGGACTTAACACAGGATTTCACATCTTATTGATAACTGCTTTCTCCTGGTCCCCAGCGCAGAGTTTCCTGATTTTTTTCCTTTTCGAGCCTCTCTGTAATTACTGGAAAGCAATTAATTATTTCCTGAGTAAGTGACTGCTTTTTCAAGCAGAATAAGTTTACAATGTTTTACATATTTTCTGTGTTATATAAAATAATGATACAATACTATCACTGTTGACAGCTTACAAATGCAATTTCATATTGCAGTTTAATTGCAAATTTCACAGAACTTAAATACAGCTTACAAATGTGCTACAGTCTGAACTAAGAGAAGTGAAAAACATGAAATATAATATTTTACATCAGTTTTCCTCCCGTGACATCAAATTGTTCATATGTTTTATTGTAAAATTGTGCAAATATGTGTCCTGTCCAGTTGAGTATGTCCATGCTCTATATGAATTAAATTCACTAGACCTTACCCTACTGTATTTGTTGTGGTCTATTAGAGCTTAGAATAAACAAGGTAATCTTTGAAAATGATATTTAGATTTAAAGATGTGCTTTCAAGTTTGAGTTTGACTTTCTGATTAATTAGAAATTTCTTTTTAATAACTGATTATAGAATGGACAGTGAACTATTTACCAAAAAATATGCCCAAAATTCCAAAAGGCTTTCAAGCCGCAATCATTCTCATAATTCCCTTAATTATAATTTTACCCAAAGTACATCCAAATGAATTCATTCTAACATGCTCAATATACTATGCCTTTATAATAGTAAGACTGAGACCAGATTCCCTGCCCAAGAAAAAGTATCTCTCCCTTTTTGTATGCTCTCCTGTGGCACTGCGCCTTCCTGCTGAAGTTTACGCCCTCCCCAAGGTCTACATTGTAGTCCTTTTATACTCCATGCATAATTCTGTGCTCTACTAGAATTATGCTTTATTTGCAAGCTATTCTTTGTTCTGCTACTGCATTCCTTTTCATTATCTTAGTAGCTAAGTGTTTTGTTGCTCCCACTCAGCATTCATCCTCTTCTGTGAATCTCACCAGCAGTGTGATTTACCTTTGCATGTTTTTCTTTCATATCATACCAACAACATCAGTGGTAGAAAGACAAAGCAGGAAACCAATAAATATTTGTAAACTTTGACATACAACATATGTTACTGTGTTTATTTGTGTGGTATACTTGCAAGCAGATCACAAAATATGTAAAAATGTTTTTACAGCCTCAAGAAAGTGCCAGTATTAACAAGAAATCTAGGGAAGTGAAGTCTTTGATAGAGGAAACAATCTTTGGGACAGCTGGTGCAAGAAGTGTTATGATGAAACGACATGGGTATGCAGGTAAGGATATAAACATTAGGCATCATTATTTTATGTTATTAATAGCACTGTAAAATATTTATATTTTATCACCCACATCTATTTCATGAATGAAAGTAGAATTTTTTTGGGCATAAAATATTTCAGTTTAGAAGTTAAGCAAATGTTTTATTATTCTTTAGTTCTTTCTTTTATTTATATAATCAGACAAAACAAAACAATGTTTGATACTAATAATGTAGTTTAATGACTTTTTTCTCATACCTAGAAGTGTATCACTTACTAGCAGGTTAAATATTTGTGTTATAGATTACATTGAGTTCATTAGGGTGGGAGGTTGCCCTGGTTAATTCCATTTCTCTCTCTGCTTTATGGCAAAGAACACAATAAACTAATGTAGTCTGTTATTTATGTGTCTTAATGTTTCACCTCCACTCCATCCTTACACCCCCCTCATCCTTTTTACAGCTGTACATTGCCATCTTGAATGCTTCTGTGGATTCCCTCTCCACTATTCATTCTGGTTATTCATTCATGGATCTACAACCTACTGTAAGAAAAAGTACTTTCAGAGATCCGGGGAGTAATCACTCCCTTAAATCTAATGCCTGTTCCCCCATCTTCCCCCTTGTCCTTCCTGTTCAGAATGATCTTGTCACATCTCACTAGCATGTTGTTTTGCACAAGTATCTTGTCCCATGCCACTCTTCTTGTCTCAGATGGGACTTGTAACCCCTCAACCCTCTAGTCACATTCTTTCCTCATGTGTCCCATGATCTTTCTAGCAGCTTTCCTTTGAATTCCTTCAAGCAGCTTGTTCTTCTTTTTTATGTGGCATCTAGAACGGTATGCATTAATCAAGGTTTGGTCTGACCAAAACCCTGTTGAGTGGAAACATTACCTCCTTGCTTCTAGAATTTACCTCCCTCAGTATATACCCCAGCATTCTACTTACTGCTGCTAAGACCCTCTCTATCCCTGCTCTCACTGGGCTAATTCTAATGTCATCAACACCCCCATATTACAAGAAAAATATGAGTGCACTGGGTAAGGACTGCTTTAACATGTAGAAACAAACATTGAAGAAAAAAAAAACAGCTGTAAATGGCAGTAAAATCCCAAAATGTTTATTTTAGACAAAAAAACAAAGGTAAGCACTTTCATGTCAACACTGGGAACTCCTTAAAACCATATTTACTAAAAAAATCCATTTTAATACACAAATTCAAATTTAAGAGGCTAAAATATGCAGTTTTAAAATCAGCTTTAAAAGGACAGTCTCATTGAGTCCTAGTCCCTTATCAGCCTGCAGTTCAAATATCAATTTAAGTTCTAAACATTCAGTGCCATTTCTAATGTCACTACTTCTACATTTGGTTTTATATAACTGTAACACTTGTTGTGTCTTTCGGCTTTTGGTTAGGGGTTAAGGGTCTTTTGGTTGGGGGTCGACACAGCAGAACTCCGGTTCACTAATGATTGTCAGTAGATTTATACGTGCCGAGTTGCCAGCCCTGATGCACAACCTTCAATTAAGGTACGCCCATTCACGCATGTCTCCACACAGAAGACGCTCGAACTGAGAATCAAACAGGACAACGTCATACTGTGAGGTGACAACGCTACCGCAGCACCACCACCACAGGTTATATATAACTGTAACACTAAAAATTGAAAATTGTGGTCACTTTCTAAAGTATAAGTATGCTAAGTGCATTGTTAAGATTTCCTTTCCTGATATCATTTAAATGCTCTCTGATGTGGTCCCTAAGCATTCTATTTGTCTTGCCTACATAAAAACCTTTGCATAATTTACAGGAAGCAAGGTAAACTAAATTCACACTTTTATAATCTGCATAGAAATTAAACTTATATATACATTTCATATCAGGATGAACAAAACAAGAATCGCTGTTAATATATTTACAGTAACTACATGTCCTGCATATAAAGGTACCATGCATATCTGACAACATTTTTTCACTTCTAGAAGTGTTATAATAAAGTCTCCTTTTTAAATTATGATTATTCTTAAAACAAACAAGTGCCTAATAGATGTTCTTCGTGTTTCACTGTTGCAGTCATCACATTTGGGTTATCCCTGCCAGGGTAGCCCTTGGCCGGCTCGAATACCAGAGACTTAGTATTTCTGCATCAGTTGCTGTCGCTTGAGGACTGATATCAGGTCATCAGTGGTATAAAGGAAGGCAGCTGACACCATTACATCAGTCTTTCTTACCGTGGAGCCTGAAGCAGAAGCAGTTCGCATCAGTGCCTGTCGGCTACTACCTGAGTTTTTGTTTCCGAATTGAGTACCCCATTGGGGATGCTTTTTTCTTGCACTAACTGATTTCAGAAAAAGTTAATAATTGTCTTGCCTGTGGAAAGCAAATACCACACCGAGACTTCCACTCTTATTGCGTCACTTGTCTAGGCCCAGACCACAACATCCCCCCATTGTCGCTTCTGTGCTTTGTTTAATGCAGAACTATCCATCGTCGAGCCCTTATTGTAGCCAGATATTTTCGTTTACAGTCCTCGAATTCCGATATGGTTTCGGTAAGCCATCCAACATCAGATCTTCTGAAAAAGTGTAAAGATAAAGACAGAGACAGACTGCATAGTTCCAAACCTTCCAACAATGCTTCCGTTAAGCTAGTTGCCAGTCCTCCGGCACTCAGTGAGGCGCCTTCTCAGCCCCTGTTGCCCGCTTCAGTGGATTCGCAGGCTACTACCAAGACCCTTTCAGAGTCCGGTATGCTGCAGGACTCTTCTTTGTCTAAGGATCCTGCAGTCATCTCTACCTTGGATAGGTCCAAATCTGCTGAGCAGGCACCGGTTCCGAGGAAGTCCTTTGCACCTCCGAATCTCGACACAAACCAACGCCTTCTTTTGCGACTACCGTTCTCCGTTCTTTCGAAAACAACCAAGTTCCTTAGGCCAGGAGTTCGAACCACACCCAAGAAACTGACTACCCACTCTCAGATGCCTGCTACCTTGCCTCAGTCTCAAATGTCTCACCCCTCAAAAAGGAAAAGAGATCTGTCTCCAGTAGTTTTGTCTGAACAAGAGTCAGATGAATCTGATGCATCAAACTGTGAAGACATGCATCCCCTCTCCACTTATGAGGATTCTGATGCAGAGGAATCTATTCCTTCAGCCTCTCCCCCAGAGGATTCTTCCTTTGGGGAAACCCTACATACCTAAAGAAGCATTTCCAATGGGAGAGTCAGAACTACCCTCAGTGTAAAAAGAGACTCAGGGAATTCCTAGATCTTCCACAACAGACCCTTATCCATCCCCCCAGTCCTGGATGTGGTGGATGATGTTTTCCTTGAATCCAGCTTGACTCCAGACACCCTCCCACCTGCTCCCAGAAAACCAGACAGGTACTACAGTGCCCCTGACTCACACCTGTATCTTTTTAAAAATCCTACAGCTGACCCTGAGGTCATTTCTCGAGGGCCAAAAGAGATTAAAGCAACCTGTGCTAAGAATCCCACCCCTCAGACAGGGATTTCCGAGCATTAGCCAGATGGGGTAAAAAAGTATACACCTCAGCTACTCTTGCTATCAGGGCACTAAATTGTCAGTTCTATGTGTTTAAATATTAGCAACATACCTTGGAACTCCTTAAACAAATAATGCCCTCCTTTCCTCCATGGGCAGATTCTAAAGATTTACAAGACTTAATGCATTCTGCAAGTCAAGTAACTAAACATACTTTGCACTGTGGTTTTGATGCCCTAGAAGCTTCTTGCAGGGCAGCAGTCACTGGATCTTTCATTAGAAGACATGCATGGCTTAAGGAAAACCCCTGCCAGACCATGTCAAATCTAAATTGTTGGATGCACCCTTGCACAAAGATAACTTATTTGGCACTAAGGTAGAAGAGGTTTTAAAAAAGATGGAAGAAAAAGCAAAATCTATGCAAACAGTTAAAGATTTCTTACAGGTCCAGCCCCCTAGGTTCAGCAGGCATTTTCCCTCCAAGCACTGGTCCTTTCCTGCTCTGAGTAAACAGGCCCAGCCTAGCCCACGTGGAAACAGACCCACCAGACAGCAGCCCCTGGGAATGCAGAGATCTAAGTAGTGGACTACCTCCACTTCAAAACCAGAGAGTTCTAACCCACCCCCTTATGGTAAGAACTCACAATGACTCACCTCCTCCCTACCACCCCTCTGCCCACCTTCACATACCCCTAGGAGGAAAACTCTCCTTTCCCTCAAGCACCTGGGCCACCATTACCAAGGACCAATGGGTTCTGAACATTGTGTCTCAGGGATACAAATTTTCTTTCCACACTCTTCCAACCCCAAAAGGGCTCCCAGATCTACCTCCAAGTCAGTGGCCAAAGGCGAAAAAGCAAGTCCTTTCCCTGCTCTCTTTGAGGGCAGTAGAGCACGTTCCTGCAGAACAGGCCAAGGCTTCTACTGCAGACTTTTTCTGGTGCCCCATCCTCGATCCATCCATTCTAAACACTTTCCTAGTGATCCCAGAATTCAAAATGCTCACCCTCCAGCAGCTGCTACTCATGCTCTCCAAGGACGCTTGACTAGCCACCCTGGACCTAAAAGAGGCCTACCTCCACATTCCCATCAGGGAATCATGCAGAAAATATCTCCATTTCAGAGCAGGATCTCAACACTTTCAGTTCTCTGCACTTCCCTTTGGCTTATCTACTGCTCCCAGATTTTTCACAAAATGCCTGGCTCTGGCCATTGCCTTTTACAGACAAAGAAATATTCAGATTTACCCATACATAGACAACTGCCTTATTCAGGCAGACAGCCAGGAAAAGCTGCTCAAACATCTGGCCTTTGTAAAGAGCCTACTAACCTTCCTAGGGTACACAATCGATGAAAAGAAATCCAAACAGGTGCCCACCCAAAGGATAATTTTCCTGGGAGCAAGCCTGAACACAGCATCCTAAATGGCATACCTTACACCAGAGAAACAAATTTTCCTGTCATCTTACTTCTCTCAACTGGCCACCAGGCCCCATCTTTCTGCAAGGAAAATCCTGCAAGGCCTGGGATTCATGGCATCTTGCATCCTCCTCATTCCATATGCCAGACTGCATATGAGGAAACTTCAGTGGTACCTAAAGAGCCTTTGGTGTCAACACTCTCAAGACCTGGAAACTCTTCTACCCATTATTCCTTGCCTAAGAAAGGAAATTCTTTAGTGGGCAACAGCCTGCTCCCACAGCAAGGGACTGCCCTTCTCCCCACACCCCGCCACCCAGACCCTCACCACAGATGCATCAGACTATGCTTGGGGTTCACACCTGGACGGTAGGTGCATAAAGGGCCAATGGAGGCCACAGCAAATCACCCTGCACATCAGTCAAAAAGAGATGATGGCTGGGCAGCAGGCCTTGATAGCTTTCAAACCCCTTCTTTCTCCAGAGGTTCTCCTGATCAAAACAGACAACGCCACTGTGATGTGGTACATCAACAAGCAGGGAGAGATTCACTCCTACCCTCTGTGCAGGCTGGCCATGACCCATTGCCTCACAGCCTTTTCCATGCAACTACATCTGTTAGCACAATACCTACCAGGCTATCTCAACTCCCTGGCACACCAATTAAGCAGAAAGCTTTTGGACCCAGATGAGTGGCAGCTCAACAGAAATACATTTTTGCTAATAACTCAGAAATGGGGAACCCCGAAGGTCAACCTCTTTGCCTCTCACACTAACCATCAGCTTGACAAATTCTGCAGCAGGAAGCATCACTGCATGGCTTGGAAAGTGGATGCCCTGTCCTTCCCCTGGGTCAACCTCTCAGTCTATCCCTTTCCTCCCCTACCTCTTATCCCCAGGGTACTGCTCAGAATAAGGGAGGAAAAACCAAGGGCCATTCTCATAGCACCAGCCTGGCCCCAACAGCACTGGTACCCCTTGCTGTGCAGCCTGTCCCCACTGCCTCCATGGAATCTTCCTCACATTCCAAACCTCCTAACCCAGAGGGAAGGGGAATTCATGCACCCCAACTGCAGACACTCAATCTGGCAGCTTGGCTTATTCCATAACCCCAGACCAATCTGCCATCCTCAGTAAACAGGTTCTGGATGTTATCCGTGAGGCCATACACCCTAGCACCAGAAATTCTTATGCAGATAAATGGAAAAGGTTCTGCACCTGGATCCAAGGTAAGGGGGCCAATATGGCACAGCCCTCCATCCCTCTCTTCTTGGATTACTTAGCTGACCTACTACACAGTGGTCTCTCTTTCTCCTCTATAAAAATTTGCTATCTACTATTTCTGCTCATTTTCCCACTCAACAGCCTCTTTTCTCACACCCTTTGATTAAACAGTTCCTCAGAGGAGCTAGCAACTTGAGACCCCCCCCCCCCAGAAGGGTTCCTACACCAGCTTGGCACCTTAACTTTGTCTTGGAAAAGCTCACCCTGCCTCCTTTTGAACTAGCTTCTTCTGTAGAGCTAAAATTTCTCTCCTGGAAGACAGCCTTCCTTCTGACCATCACTTCAGCCAGAAGAGTCTCTGAGCTGCAAGCGCTCATGGCTGTGGAACCCTTCATCATTTTCCATGCAGACAGGGTATCCCTTAGAACTAACCTATCCTTTATGCCCAGGGTGATGTCCAGTGTGGCTCTCAACCAATCCATTCATCTGCCCACCTTCTTTCCTAATCCGCAAAGCAAGGGGGAAAGGATTTTGCACTATCTAGATGTGCACAGACAGCTCAGATACTATCTGGACAGGACTAAACCCTTCCGAAAGTCTGATCAATTACTGGTTAGCTTTGCTACAGGGGCAGAAGGCAAAGTCATCTCCAAGCAAACCATTTCCAAATGGATAGCACACTGCATCCATTTCTGCTACAAACAGCATGGTAAGCCTCCCCCCAAGGGAGTCAGGACGCACTTCAAGAGCAACCTCCACCACTACAGCTTTCCTCAGAGGAGTCCCCACCAGGGACATCCTGGAGGCTGCCACTTGGACATCTGTTCACACTTTTACCAAGCATTACCACCTGCCTCTCTTCTCCAAATCTAGGGCAGGGTTTGCCTCTGCAGTCTTGCAGGGCATCCTAGCCAGCCCCTAGTCTCCTTGACTGCCTCCACCCTTTTCCTCAGCTTTGGGAATCAACCCAAATGTGATGACTGCAACAGTGAAACATGAAGAACTTAGTACAGTTGTGTACACTTACCATAAATGTAGATGTTCAAGTGTATTCACTGTTGCAGTCCTGTTTTCTTTCCCTCCATGCCCCTATTTTCTCTTTTTCTGTTGTTACCCTTCTTCCTTATTGTTCTCTTTTCCTTACAAGGGACATATTGGTATTTATTTATCACTGGTGGGGTTCTTCCACCAGAACCTGGCCTCCTACGTTGGAGACTCCTGACAGGTTAGGGCAAGGAAAACTGATGTAATGGCATCAGCTGCCTTCCTTTATACCACTGACAACCTGATGTCAGTCTTCAAGTGACAGTAACCGACGCAGAAATAATAAGTGTCTGGTATTCAGGCCAGCCGAGGGTTACCCTGGCATGGATAACCCAAATGTGATGACTGCAACAGTGAACACACTCGAACATCTACATTTATGGTACGTGTACACAACTGTACTTTCCTTATATCTATCCATCATCAGTCATTAAAATAGACCGTTTTTTTAATGATATCACAGACTAAGTGTACATCATTAGAATAAGTTACGCTCATTCTAAGAGCATTAGGGGCAATACCTGCACTATTAGAATCAGTGTTTGTACCATCAGAAAAGAAAGGTCTAGCCGTATAAGTTCTTTGTCATAACACTTCATCTCTTGCTGTATCTGTTTCATTTTCAGCATAGCACCTATGTAAAAAATCAAGTTTCAATTCATGAAATGCTTGTACCAACCTTCCTGTGTCATCATTTAATCTAGCTATTCTATAAAACTCTCCTTTTGTGACATTCATATGTACAGGGGGTGCATGCTTTGACGATGTAACACATTCACTTTTTTACATGTTTTTTTTTGTATAAAACAGTAGAAAGTTCATTTTGGGTTTTGATGACCCATAAATCAAGAAAATCTATAAAATCTGATGAAAATGTCATGGTAAACTTTAAGAATGTCATTGTACTATGCAAATATTCTATAAAGTCCATCAACAGACTCCACGTGGGCCAGCAGAGTAATCCAGGCTGCAGAGAGCTGAATAAGCGACTTTTCTTGATACTAAGTATATTTTTTGTTGCTTTCCACATCTGAATACCTAGCAACTGTATTTCGCCTGCCTTTCTGTTACATTGAAGCTGTTTTTACTGCATTTAACTTAATATTGCACTTGGAATCCTTGTTTGTTACTATTTGACTGTATTTGTAGCAAATTCTTCTGTGTAAGCTGTAGTAGCTGATTCATAGCATTTATAAGTGTTTGCTGTACCTGTTTCTGCCTGTTTTGTGAAAAAATAGAAAAAAATATCTCTTGTTTTTCCTGCTTTACTAGTTTAGTCCAGTTTCAGAGTTGCTGATTCCTGGGCTTTGGTTGTAGTTCCTGTGTACTGTTTCCTTGCCTTATTTGGGGGAAAGGAAGCTACCTTGCTTACCAGTGGGAGTGGGAAGCATTGAGCTGCCTTTTGTCCAGTTTTGTGAGGTTTCAGCCAGTAACTAGTAGTTTATTGGTCGTTTTGGGCCAGTTTCTAGCTTTTTCCAGCCCCCTGGTATAAAACTTTCAGCTTGTACCTACTCAGCACAGACTCCACGTGGGCCAGCAGAGTAATCCAGGCTGCAGAGAGCTGAATAAGCGACTTTTCTTGATACTAAGTATATTTTTGTTGCTTTCCACATCTGAATACCTAGCGACTGTATTTCGCCTGCCTTTCTGTTACATTGAAGCTGTTTATACTGCATTTAACTTAATATTGCACTTGGAATCCTTGTTTGTTACTATTTGACTGTATTTGTAGCAAATTCTTCTGTGTAAGCTGTAGTAGCTGATTCATAGCATTTATAAGTGTTTGCTGTACCTGTTTCTGCCTGTTTTGTGAAAAAAAAAGAAAAAAAAAAAAAGAAAAAATATCTCTTGTTTTTCCTGCTTTACTAGTTTAGTCCAGTTTCAGAGTTGCTGATTCCTGGGCTTTGGTTGTAGTTCCTGTGTACTGTTTCCTTGCCTTATTTGGGGAAGGGAAGCTACCTTGCTTACCAGTGGGAGTGGGAAGCATTGAGCTGCCTTTGTCCAGTTTTGTGAGGTTTCAGCCAGTAACTAGTAGTTTATTGGTCGTTTTGGGCCAGTTTCTAGCTTTTCCAGCCCCTGGTATAAAACGCTAAACGCCAGAGCTGCCACTGTTGCACACTAGGGCAGTGCCGGTTAAGCAGGTTTAAACTATTCGGCTACCTAAAGTCCACTCTTCAAATTTTCCCTTAAAACTACCTTCCTCGAACTATACTACTGATCAAATCAGCGTATCCTATAACTAAAAGATCAACTCTACTTGACTCCAAGTAGACTATTCTCTATCTATTAAACCTAGCACTTGCTCCTACAGTACTTATTACCTTGATACGGCACTCTTGTCATAGATAGTACCCCAAAAAGGCAACCCCCATTTCTCGGTCACCCACGTCCCCGGAATCTTTTTAAAGTTTTTCGTCTACCCTTCTAGCATGTCGAGGGATCAGTTGCTAGTGTCCTCTCCTGCTCAGCTGGTGAACCTGGGAATATTGAGGCAATGTTTCAATTGCCTCATGTACACAGACAACCCTTTCCTCCTCCCACAAAACACAAATACATGCGAGAGATGCAACTATACGGCCAAACTGGAGGCTGAGCTCTCTCAACATAGGACTGGCAAGACCAGTCAGGAGGAGAAGGTTACCACACACACTATAGACCCAGTCTCACATAGTACCATTACAACCTCAAATCATACACATAAACACACAAAGACATACTCGAGGCTCTGATCAAAAATCTACCAAAACAGCAGAGGCCACCAAAGCAGACACCCAAACAACCACCACCTCAGAACACAACACCCAACACATAGACCTCACAGTCAGAGTGTCAAACAGTCACAGCCCTTAAGGCCAAACACAATGCCAGACACACTAGTCATTGGTGACTCCATAGTCAGACACACTGATGTCCCGCTCACCAGACTGAGTAAGGAGAAGGTCACAGTAAGCTGCCTGTCGGGCGCTAGAATCCGCCACATAACGCAAGCACTCAGGTCTCTCAACAGCAGGTACAAATATGACTCAGTCATTGTCCATGCTGGTGTAAACGACCTGAGACGCACCTCCTTGGACTACATGAAAAGAGACATTGAGGAGCTCTCTGATTATGTAGCCCAGGCAGGTATGACCCTGACCTTGAGCAGTATCCTACCTTCACCAAGAATGATGCCACAATACAGAGATAAGATGATCAGCTTTAACAATTGGCTTAAACACTGGTGTCATTCAAAGGGGATCCAGTGTCTGTCTGCCTGGGATGACATGCTGGACAAGCCACGCTGCTTCGCAAGGGACGGCTTGCACCTGTCACCCCTGGGATTCCGGATATTGGCAAAGGCTCTTGCCACCCCCATAGTGCCTTTTTTAGGCAAGGCTCAAATTCTAAACCTACCACCCTAGAACACAAAAAGGAAAAACTAAGGGTAATGCTGCTCAATGCCAGAAGTCTAAATCTCAAAATGCACGCACTCGAGGCCCTTCTCAGTATGGAGAACATCGATGTCTGTGCTGTGACAGAAACCTGGTTCAAGGCTCCTGAGAGCACCCCAGCGCTATCAGGTTTTACCTCATATCATGCGTTCCGCCCCAAAATCCGGACAATACCAAGAAAGGAGGGGTATCCATATTCATCAAGGACACCCACACCTCAAGACTGGTGGCAACGCACGATGCATCGGAGACCATCCAGGTGCAATTAACCATAGGCAAGACTGCTCTGCAAATTGTAGCATGTTACAGGCCACCCTCACAAACTCAGGAAACTCACATGGCCTTCCTGAAAACACTAGAGGGGATAAATGTATCACCAAACACCATCATACTAGGTGACTTCAATTACCCTAATATAGACTGGGAACACTACTCAAGCCCAAACACCCTAGCCCAAAAGTTCCTGGAATTCGTAAACTCAAATGCCATGGAACAACTAGTCACCATCCCCACAAGAGGAAATAACATACTTGATCTCATCATCACGAACATGGGAGCACAATGTTCAACACCGAAAGTATACCCCTCACTGGTGAGATCAGATCACAAACTAATCTCGCTGGAGGGCCTCATCCCACCGCCAGCTGAAATAAAAAAGACGACAGTAAAGAACTTCTCAAAAGCGGACTTCACACTTGTAAAGACTAGTGTGGTCTCCTTTCAGGCCCCGAGCCAAGGAAAACAATACTCAAGCCGCTGAATCACTTACAAACGCCTTCTACCAGCACCTGCAGGACTGCATGGATAAGGCAATCCCAAGCAAAACAAAGACTCTTTGTACCAAAGGTAAGTGTCCAGTCTGGTGGACCCCAGCCATAAACAAACTCTACAACAAAAGGAGGAAGCTACTACAAGATAGAGCAAAATCCTTAAAAGGTAAGACACCCTTGATCACTATAAGTAAAAAACTAAGAGCTCTCATAAAATCATCCAAAGCAAATTTCGAGAGAAAAATAGCTAAAGACTCAAAAGACAATCATAAGGCCTTCTTTAGCTATGTTAGAAACCTAGGAGGAAACTCCCAGATATGCTCAGAACTAGTTCAAAATGATGTGAAGATTACTGATCCTACAGACATTGCCAACATACTGGCTGACAGGTTCAGTGCAAACTTCTCACCTCCCCCAAAAGGAGAGATATCTATACCAAATGAGTGCAGCCCCCAAACATCTCCAGCGCCCAAGTGAGAACTGCTCTCTCCAAAGCAAAAACACAGCATCCATGGGACCCGATGGTGTCCCCGGCTGTGTGCTCCACGAACTCAATGAGGAATTAAACCCACAGCTAGGACAGCTGTTTAATCAAAGTCTTACCTCTGGATACGCACCCAGGAGTGGCGCACTGCAACTGTGGTCCCACTTCACAAAGGCGGTGCCTCCACAGACCCTGGAAATTACCGCCCATTAGCTTGACAAGCCTTATCTGCAAAGCCATGGAGAGGATCATAATGGACCTCATAAATAAAGACATAGGGAATTTGCAGACTTTGGATCCAACCCAGTTTGGCTTTGTCAAAGGCAGATCATGCCTTTTAAACTTGGTTGACTTTTTGAAACAGTCACCAAAGCCATTGATGAGGGAAAGGCAGTCCATACAGCCTACCTCGATCTGGCTAAGGCCTTCGATACAATACCCCACTCGGGTATCATTGAAAAACTCATCAGCTTAAATGTTAACCCATACATCACAAGATGGGTTACAAACTGGCTGAGTGACAGAACCCACAGGGTCAGAGTTGCTGGCGCCATGTCAGACTCAAAGCCTGTCACAAGTGGTGTCCCACAGGGCTCAGTCCTGGGCCCACTCTTGTTTGGCATCTACTTTTCTGAAGTACAAGCAAACA
Organism: Protopterus annectens; assembly: GCF_019279795.1. NCBI lineage: Eukaryota > Metazoa > Chordata > Ceratodontiformes > Protopteridae > Protopterus > Protopterus annectens. Next base: position 110,557,754 of record NC_056747.1, read on the forward strand.
CAGGAGGGTTATGGCTGACAAAGTTTGCAGATGACTGCAAACTGGGCGCCATAGTAGAAAACACATCTGACACAGATATCCTTCAGAAGGGTCTCACAGAAACGGATAACTGGTGCCAGAGCCACGGCCTAAAGTTAAATGCCAAAAAATGCATAGTCATACCCTTCGGGAAAAACAAGGTTACCCCTAGCTACCAAATAGGTGGCAATCCACTGAGCACAGAAGAAGTTATCAGGGACCTGGGGACCCAGGTTGATAGTAGTCTGTCATTCGACACCCATGTAGCTAAAGTAGTTAGGAAGTCCTTCTACATTGCCCACCTTATCATGAAGGGATTCTCATCTAGATCAAGGGAGGTCATAGTCTCCCTTTACTCATCACTCATCAGACCAATGATTGAGTACAATGCCCCATTCGGAATGTATCTGACCCGACACTTGCAGCAGCTGGAGAGGCCACAAAAGTTCCTCACCAAAAGGATAAAGGGTCTCAAAAATCTGTCCTATGCTGCCCGACTGAAAGAACTCCAGCTCTATTCAGTCGCCACGCTTGCTCAGAGGTGACCTTTGCCTAACATACAAGGCCATGTCAAACCCAGATTTGATGAATATGCTTCACCTCAAAAAATCTAGATCCATCAGAGCCACAAGGGCGCGGGACTTAAACCTCAACACGGCTATTAATAGGACGTGCTGGAGGGATAGATTCATCACCCAAAGACTCCCTATGCTGTGGAACAAAATCCCGGTACATGTGAGGCAGAGCACCTCGCTGGCCTTGTTCAAGAGAAATCTTGACCAATGGATGGGAGATCGCAGATATACCCCAGGAATTACCTCAGTGTCACTGCTCGACAGAGGCACAGCAAAATAATGGGTATAGTTCCCCATACTAAAGGGGTGGCGTAAGCCACAAAACAGTGGGCTAGGCTTATAAATGCCCTCGGGCAGATAGCCTAGTATGAACCTATGAACCTATGAACCTATGAACATTTCAACAGAACCTGTCCATATGAAAAAATGTCATCCACAAAACAAGAATAAAATGATGCATATCTTTTATAAAAATTGTCATTACTTAATAAATATAAATGTTCTCTATATGCAAGTACCATGTTCACATAACTATTTCCACACATGGTACCCATAGCAACCCCTAGTTTCTGTAAAAACATTTTATCATCAAATATAAACAAATTATTTTCAAGAATGATCTCTAACAAGGAACAAACCAGATAAATTCTATCAGTACTGTAACATGAAAACTTAGATAAAAAAGTCAATTTTTTTTAATACCTAGATCGTTTGGGATCACCATAAATAAAGAATTAACTTCTACGGTGACTGAAATGATATTTTTGTCATAATATTTCTCAGACCATGAAAAAAAGCATAGTTAAAAATGTTTAGTATTTTTACCTAACACTGAAAAGCATACCCCTTAAAAAACTGTTTTACACACAGCTTATCATAAATAACAATGCATATTTCACACCTGCATTACTACACAAATTCAGTGCAACAAAATCACCATATTGTGCACACTGCAAGGATCAGATTTCATATTTAATGCATATATTCTGGAGTTGCAAATGCGTCTATAAACTCTGGAATTCACTGAAATTGCAGTTACAAAAAGTGGGATATAAATCATCAACACATGGGAATTTACCCATATTACATATTCACCCATATAACTTCTCAGTAAAACAAGCAAACCCTCTCATAACCATATTCTCATTCTTGAAACCATATATAGCCCTCAAATGGATAGACTCTATGAACATCTCTTGGCTATTAAACACCTATTAGCTCACAAAATAGTAAAGGATAAAAGAAACAAAAACAGCAAAACTCAAACAACTTGGGAATAAACCTTTAATATCATACTAGCATAAAATATCATGCACGCTATTGAGTGACATATTATAAGGGAACCTAGCAATATACCCACAAACTCGCAACAAAATATGGTATTGAAAACATTAATGTATGAGTTCTCTTTATATTGTTTAAACTTGTTTAAGAAAGCATCTATGTATATAGTATAAATAGTTTGTTATATGAACTTCATGTTTCTGTATTGACTACAATGTATAACTTTCTCTTATGGTCATGTTGTAAATATGAAAATGTTTGTGTCTTTTATAAATGCAAAATGAAAATAAAAATTATTGAAAAAAATGTTTAGTATCTTTGAGAATAGTTACAACAATATCTAATACTGGATATAATGTTTTCTTAATGTAGATGGATAATGGTACCGTAGCCCACCCATGGCCGGATACAGTCGTCCTCATGGGTGGGTTAAACATGGACTTGTGAACTTTAGGAAGGTCCTATATGATGGGGACTATTGGATGCTGTACTATAAAGTATTTGAATAGTTTACGATTAATTACACCTTTCATCAATAAATCATGTAAATGGGAATAAATCTTATCAACAACCTTATTTAACTCATGTTTAACAATTATTTTATAAGTTGTTTCATCACTTAACATTTAATTCCCACCAAAAATATAGTCGGAAGCATTTATAACCACTATCACCCCTCCCATATTCTTTTCTTGCTCTGTTGCTGTCTGTTCCATTTCTTCCAGCAGATACTTCCCACTAGACTGACTTAAGTGTGGTGCAGCGTTTTGCATTTATTTGCATTCAACCTTAACAGCCACCTGCAGAATCTGGGTCAAGGCTACCAGTCACTTGTAGCCTGCAAAACACTTCTCAGGAATCATTTTGAGATGACTACTTATACTTTGCTCTTCTGAAGATGGAGCATAGGAACATTATTCCTTAACCTTCCTAGAGACCACTGATCACTGAAAAGCCTGAAAACTGCTTCTTAGGAGTCCCCAAGGGTTAGGACTACTATTTTGCTCCTGATGAGAGGATCAGTGTAAGGGACATTGATTCCTGATTGGCTGTAGCTAGGCAGTGTGTATTGGACTTCCCTGATTTGTCTGGTTGCCATTTTTATGGAAACCTCTTCAGTTTTAATTTTGAAGCGTTCATCCATGTACCTTAAGACTACACTGAAATATGCCAGAGAGGAGCTTAAAAGCACTACTAGACAATGAAAGTATAAACATAAGGTCAGTACAGATACCAAAGGCACTTCAAATCTCTCAGTTATTTCAGGGAATTAATGAATAATGCCCAGCAGTGCACCAAGCCAACCCATAATATCATCACATATAGCATCCAACAGTGTACCAAGCCAACCCATAATATCATCACATATTGTATCCAGCAGTGTACCAAGCCAGCTTGTAATATCATCCCATATTGCATCCAACAGTGTACCAAGCCAACCCATAATATTGTCACATATTGCATCCAGCAGTGTACCAAGCCAACCTATTATATCATCACATATTGCATCTAGCAGTGTACCAAGCCAACCTGTAATATCACCACATATTGCATCCAACAGTGTACCAAGCCAGCCCATAATATCTTCCCATATTGCATCCAGCAGTGTATCAAGCCAACCTGTAATATCATCACATATTGCATCCAGCAGTGTACCAAGCCAACCCATAATATCATCAAATGTTGTATCCAGCAGTGTACCAAGCCAACGCATAATATCATCACATATTGCATCCAGCGGTGTAACAAGCCAGCCCATAATATCATCCCCTATTGCATCCAGCAGTGTATCAAACCAACCCATAATATCATCCCATATTGCATCCAGCAGTGTACCAAGCCAACCCGTAATATCATCACATATTGCATCCAGCAGTGTACCAAGCCAACCCATAATATCATCAAATATTGCATCCAGCAGTGTACCAAGCCAGCCCATAATATCATCCCATATTGCATCTAGCAGTGTATCAAGCCAACCCGTAATATCATCACATATTGCATCCAGCAGTGTACCAAGCCAACCCGTAATATCATCACATATTGCATCCAGCAGTGTACCAAGCCAACCCATAATATCATCCCATATTGCATTCAGCAGTGTACCAAGCCAACCCGTAATATCACCACATATTGCATCCAGCAGTGTATCAAGCCAACCCATAATATCATCCCATATTGCATCCAGCAGTGTACCAAGCCAACCTGTAATATCACCACATATTGCATCAAGCAGTGTATCAAGCCAACCCATAATATCATCCCATATTGCATCCAGCAGTGTACCAAGCCAGCCCATAATATCATCCCATATTGCATCCCCAAGGATACAGCCTATACATTAGCTGTTGCATTTACTGCTAACTTTATCCCACCTGCCTACATTGTTACTCCCATTTTCCTTGAAAATTAAATGTCCCCTGGAGTCACCTTGGAGCAAGCCTTAGAATCTCTGTCAGTGGCTGAAAATAATGTTTCTCTGGACCAGACACTATACCAGGCTGAATTCTCATCAAGTTCAGTATGTAGTACATGCATCTCTACTTAAACTGTTCACAGGAATAAATGCTAGACTGTCCTATTTTTGTGAACATCCAAGCTATTATCAGAGTAATGTGGTTGATCACGTTTGCTGATGACTGTAAGTTGGGTATTATCTGTTTATCTAATAATAATAAAAAGTTCCAACCAGGGCTGGAATATGCATATACTTGAGATACTGATCATGGCCTCCAACTAAATGTAACAAAGTACATCATAGCAGTGCTTATATGTCATAAATGCCAGACCTCTTCAGACAGAGAAGATCATAAAAGATATGGGTACTTATGTGGACCATTCGTTCATCATGTTTCCACCATAATCAAGAACTCCTCCTTTTAGGCCCTGTTAGTTTCCAAGGGAATATTTTTTCAGATCAAAAGAAACCATCTTACCCCTGTGCTCTAGCCTTATCAGACCCATCATCGAATGTAATGTCACCTTGGTAGGTATAAATCCAAGCATATTGCTCGCCTCCAAAGGCCCAGCAATTTTTAACTAAGAATATTAAAGGCCTTAAATCTTTCAACACTCCAGATAGATGAGCACATTTCTCCTTGAACTCAATAGTTTACCAGCTACTCCATGGTGACCGGCCTCTTGTTTTTTGAACCATGAAAGACCCTTTCTTTGCTAACCTCCTGTTTCTTTAAAAAAAACTGGCTTTAGAAATGCTCATATTAGGGACCTATTTTTTATTGAATGATTTTTTTTTTAATTTGCTGGACAGGTAAGTCGACTGTTACACAACCTGGACCAAGAAGACAAGACATTTTACATACACATTATCCAAAGCATTACTTGTAAGTACATTATAATAAATAAAAGGTTCATCATATGCAGGTTGTGTATATAACAAGAGACAGCAGTTTAGCTAACAGAAAGACACTCAGCATAGCTCCATAGAAATACAGAGAGACTTTACAGAAACTGTAGACCATCTGTCAAGAATATAACTTATTTTGTTCAAGATCACAGTAACATTGATTAACAAGTCAAACTTTGTTGCAGCGGTGTGGTGGGTAGAACCTCTGCTTGAAGAGTAAAACAGGGAGAAGAGAATGAAAATGGAGGACAGAAAGACAAAGATAATAAGGTTTAGCCTGGATACCGTCTGTAGTTACATTTATTTGTATTTGTTTCCGTCAGTGCGATATTTGTTCAGTTGATGCTTGAAGGTTTTAAGTTCAGACACTGCTCTGATGTCCTCTGAAAGTGAGTTCCAGCAGGCAGGAGGTATTTTGTGGAAGGCAGTCTCAGTGTTGTTAAGCTTAACTGCGAATCTTACTAGTTGAAGCGCATTCCTTGCCCTGAGAGAGTGGTCATGCTCTCTGATGCTTAATATATCTATGTATATGTATATGTATGTATGTATATATATATATATATATATATATATATATAGTTATGGGTCTCCTTCATATGACCTAACTTTCATTTGATTGAAATTCATTTGACCGAGACCATATAACCTAAAGTTCATAATACTGAAAACTCACTTGACTGAAACTCATAACACCGACACCTTACAATGCTAAATTACAATATAGTAGTGACAGTGTGTAGACTACTGTAAGGTAAGTAAAAGGTATATGCCCTTTTCCTCACTGTAGTGCGATCCTGGAGTTAGTATATGTAGTTGGGGGGGGGGGTAGCCCTCCATCTAGTTTGGTTTTGTATTGTCTGGATTCTGATAAGAGGGTATACAATTAATTTTTAAATTCTGGAAAGTGTTAGTAATTGGTGTTATAAGTGTGTATGTCTATAGTTTGCAATTTAGTGTGTTGAAATCTAGCATTGTATGGTGTCGGTGTTATGAGTTTCAGTCAAGTGAGTTTTCAGTATTATGAACTTTGGGTTATATGGTCTCAGTCAAATGAATGTCAGTCATATGAAAGTTACGTCATGTGACGTAGACGCATATATATTTATATTTATATATTTAAGCATTGAAAATTACAGTAGCAAGCAGGAAGGTGAATCGGGAGGCTACTGCTAGCCATCTTCCTTTTTGCAGTCTGACATGAATCCTAGTATTTTGTTTTCTATTTGGACCAGGGAGATGTTTTTGGACGAGTGGGAAGTAAAGATAGGCAGAGCACATTCTACTCCGGGGAGCAGATCATTAATTATAATAGCATGTCTGGCTTTGGGGATGAGCAAACTGGAAATTTTATAAGAGACTGGGATCTGTGGCAGCACCTATTCTACTTGAGATTGACCAGTAATGACCCCTACATATTTCTGCCAGTTGTGGTTGGCAATAGTCCTGTTGAGATCTTTAATGAGAATGGGCTGAAAGCCTCTTAGTTTCTGTGTGGTCCCCAGAAGCACAGTGATTGATTTCAGTGTATTGATGGCGAGCCTATTAGCAACTAGCCAGTTCCATATCAGGTCGAACTGACATAGCATCTAATGTGACAGAAATCTACACCAGAAAATAAACAAATCTTGCTGGAGAGAGAACTCCTAACACAGTGTATTCCCAACCTGTAGAATAAGTTACCACAAAAGGCCAAACAAACTAATGACATTGTCAATCATGAAAGCTAGTGTTCATGATTGGATGGGTAGACACAGATTTATACCAAAGTTATCACATACAGTCCTGCAAAGTTTGGGAGGCGAGCACTGTTAATTGATTGCAAAGGATGATAAGAATTTTTAAGTGTGTCTACGTACGGGTGAAGATGGCTCTGCATCTATGGTTCCTGTGTTCTGCTACTTGTACAAACCTGCCAAACCTTTGCTAAACAGGACTAATATGACTTAGAACACCACCTGCTTGACTTCCACTAACTTAATCCCACCTGTTTACTCACACTTTAATGTCTGTTCAAGCTCAGGACCTAATTAAAGGTCATATAAGAGGCCATCTCTTACCTGGCTTCCTTGTGACAGTACACGTACTATAATATAATATAATATAATATAATATAATATAATATAATATAATATAATATGTTGTATCTTTTGGCTTTTCCCGGTTAGGGGTTGACACAGCGGAACTCCGGTCCGCTAATGATTGGCAGTAGATTTTTACGTACCGACTTGCCAGGCCTGACGCACAACCTTCAATGAAGGTACGCCCATTCATGCATGTCTCCACACAGAAGACGCTTTAGCTGAGAATCGAACAGGACAACGTCTTACTGTGAGACGACAACGCTACCGCAGCACCACCACCGCAGCTCATAATATAATATAATATAATAAATTTGTTTTTAAATTCTTGCAGTGAGCCTACACTTTTTCTTTTACACAAAATGGTAATTTGTACCATGATCTCACAATCATTACTTACAAAAAAATATCCCTTGATATTAGTATGATGTATACCAGTGATTATACTAAGGTTCTTATTTGTGGCCCCCTGTGCTGTGGTCAGTAAACTGAACAACTAGAGTAGGCCCCCTTGCATCATATCTTTTCAATTCCCCCATATTTTTGAACTGAGTACGGACTGGCAAAAAAGATAATTATTACTGGCATATGTGGAGTGTTATTCTTGTCCCCTGTATGATATATGGCATTTTTTACTATTGAAATTCATGTTTCTGTTTACCCATTTGAATAAATTATCCATACAGTTTTGTATCTCGTATTCTTTTATAGAAGAAGCCAGAGCACACTAGCATCATCAGCAAACTTCTCAATATGTGTTGTATAAGTAACAGTACTAATCATGTAAGTATTAAACAAATAATGATAGCCTTGATTTTAACATAGGATTCCTGCTACTTTAGTCATATGGCTATCTTCTTTAGACAAATAAATTGACACCACAAATCAACAAAGTTTGAACAATAGTGATTGTGGAATTGAGCAGAATGTCTCGGCTGGATCAAAATAAATTATATCAACAACGTAGTCTAAGATCAAGTACTTAGGTTCATAGGTGTGTACTAGGCTAATAACCACAAGGGCCTTTTTAGCCTAACCATGCATCCCAAATCTCTGACAAGTTCTGGTGCCTTCCATAATGGTAAGCAGGGGCTTGGGAGATTAAATATTTATAAGCAGGGGCCTGGGATATGAAACGGTTACAGGCTGTCTGTGTCCATTAGAGACATAGGTGCCAATCCATGGATGAATTTCCTGTTCTCCATCCAATTGTCCAAGTTATTCTTGAATTGATTTAGAGTGGAACTCTGCTTCACATGGATAGGGTAGTCTCTGGAATACATTCCTGTCTCTTCAGCAGGTACTATTTATATCACAGGCAATGTTTAAATCTTTAGAACAGGTAATTCTGATGCTGTTTGTTTTGCGTATATGCGGGAGGTCCATTAGGATGGGGTCTGACAATGTCTTGTATGCCAGACAGAACACAGAGACGGGGCCTTAAGGTGGTTTGCTTAGGATGTGTTACTTACACCTTGTATTCTTTTAGTGAGGAACCTCTGTGGATGTTCCATTTGTTGGATGTACATGGTTAGGTACATACCAAAGGGGGCATTTTACTCAATGATGGGTCTGTTGAATGCCGAATGCAGTGGAACAATGACCTCCTAGATACTATACCTTTGTTTATAAGTTGCACAACATAGAATGATTTCCTCACTACTTTAAACATGATGGTCAAAGTCTAGATGACTATATATGTGTGTCCCAAGTCCTTGACCACTAGGTCAGCTCTTATGGGTGTGTTGTCAATATGATATTTACCAGAGATGGATGACTTCCTGAAGGACACTCCTATGCACTTTTTGGCATTTAGTTTTAGTTCATGGCTCTGACACCGGTTATTTGTTTGTGTCAGCCCCTGGAGAATATTAGTGTCAGTGGGGAATTCTATGATTGCTCCTAATTTGCAGTCATCTGCAAATTTAGTCAGCCAGAGGCCATTGGCAGTGGCCTTGACTTAAGAGAAGTAAGTGGCAAAAAGGAGCAGTCCATGGACCAATCCCTGAGGTACTCCACTTGTAACTGGCCTCTTTGCAGAGGTGAACCCCACAATTCTAGCTTCTTGGGTCCTGTCTGTAAGCTAGGTGGCTATCCACTGAGTGGCAGAAGAGTTTATACCTAACCTCTTCAGTTTGTCAACAATGCGCAGTTGGGGTATTGTGTCAAATGCATTGGCCAGGTCAAGGTTGACAGTGTGTACCCTTTTGCCCTCATCAGTAGCCTTGGTGACCTTCTCAAAGAGGACTACCAAACTGAGTAGGTAAGACCTGTCCTTGACGAAACTAAATTGGGTTGGGTCCAGAGTCTAGAGGTTTCCTATCATTTCCATGAAAATTCTTTCCATGGCTTAGCATATGATACTAGTGAAACTTATGGGTCTGTAGTTTCCAGGGACTGTAGACAGACCACTTTTTTGCAGTGGAATGACTGTTGCTGTTCGCCATTCATAAAGCATGAAGCCTGTCTGGAGGCTTCAGCTGAATACCAATTCCAGAGGGCCTAATAGTCCTGTTTCTTGCTATTTAGAAGGCATCCTGGGATGTTGTTTGGGCCCATTGATGTAGTGTTCTTAGCATTAGAGAGAGCATTAAGGACCGATTCCTTAGTGATAAGACTTCAACTGCCGCAGGGTATGTTATATGTCTCACACAGTCCAACAACCAATGTAGACCATAAAAACAATGTCCACGTGTGCCATCCTCAGAACTGAATGCCCCGGTAAGAACACCAGCCTAAGGAACAAAAGGAAGTAACCATTCATCCACAGAAAAAGACAAAAAACAGGGGGAAGGTGGTAGGGATAGAATACTGCAGCATGGAAGAGAAGGACATCTATGGTTATGGTAAGATTTTAGATGACTATTCTATGTCCTTCTATTCTTATGTTGCAGTATTCTTAACATGAGGGGGAGTACCAAAGCTCATGAAGAAGAAAGGGAGGAGGAAGGAGCAGAGGCTCTAGGAAAGCCAGCTCTAGATTTGGAGATGCCATACAGTTTATAATGTTTAGTGAAGGTATGAGCAGAAGACCATGTAGCTGCTTACAAGATGGAGTTAGTATCCACACCTTTGAAAAAAGCACCTGAAGGAGCCACAGTTCTCATATTGTGAGCCTGATCAAACAACAAAACTGTTAGGAATAACCATCGACAATAATCTCTCCTTCGATCAGCACATTAACAACAACATCAAGTTAGTTAACAGAAAAATAGGATCCCTATATCGAATTAAACCTTTTCTAACCCCAGCAACTAGAACCAAGATTGCCCAATCTCATCTTTTATCAACCCTCCTATATGCCTCCCCCATTTATACCAACCTCAAGAAAGTTAATCTTAACAAACTTGCAACTTGCTATAACAACATTGCTCGCTTCGCCACTGGTAACCCCTTTAGAACCCACCATTGTATTAACTTAAAACTACTAGGCTGGCTTGAATTCCAAAACTACCTTATAATTCCTCAACTCTCTATTGCCCATAAAATATTACACCTACCTGACAACACCCCAATACTCTCTCAACTTTTAATCCCTTACAACAATCTTAACTCGCTTCGCTTCTCTTGTAAACTCATGGCCAGATCTATAAAGTCCAACAACTCAGCTGGTGATTCTCTTTTCACTAACACAGTGGGTAGAATTTGGAATCTCTTACCTAGTGACATAACTCTGACTACATCTTTGCCACTTTTCAAACAGAAAATTAAACTGTACTTCCAAAATCACTGGCTTTGTTCCTGCTGTACACCTGACTAACTATTTTTCTCTCACTCTGTTACTCCTCCACTCATTTCCTCTCTACTTTATTCCAGTTCTGATTCTACTATTTTTAGAGATTTAAGTATCTACATATTCTGTACAATTGTTGCAATTTAAGAACTGTACATTTTTTAAAAATGCTTTCATATTGTGAGAATCTTTCATTCATTTTGTTCTTTAATCCTTATTTAGCTGTATCATATAGTAATCAATTTTTATGTAATGTACCAGTATATAGTGGAGCTTTTCTCCTCGGGCCTCTGCTGAAAATGGACATGTATCCAGCCAGACTAGCCCGGTCAACAAATGTAAAATAAATAAAATAAAATAAATAAACAGAAGTAGAAAAGCTCTTATAATGAAAAAAATAATAAAAGGAAATAGCCTTAGAAATTCAAGTCAGAATGCTCTGCTTGGAAACAGGCATTCCTGGAGCTCTGGGATTAAAAAAAATAAAAAGCTGATCAGATTTCCTGTTAGCCTTATTTTTATCCAGGTAAAATCTGGGTTGTTTATGCACATCCTAGGTGTGTAGAACTCTCTCACTAGATGATTACGGAGAAATAAATAGACTGGCTAAGTGACAACTCATCCAGAACCTTGGGCACAAATGAAAGGTCAATGTAGTGTGCAAAGAAACCCTATCCTTATGGAAAACCAGGAAGGAGGAAGAAGCCATCAAGGCTTGAATTTCGGACACTGACATGGCTGAAGTGGTGGCTAGTAATAGCACAGTCTTCCAAATACAGTGTTGCAGGGTAGCTGTAGCCGCAGGTTCAAATGGTGCCACAATGAGTTTTTCCAAGACAAATTTGAGGTCCCAAGGAGAAGGAATAGGCTTCCTGGGAGGTCTGATGTGAGGGATGCCTTTAAGGAAGAGTTTATCCTCCCATTAGAGGCCAAAGGAGGAGACATAGGCAGACAAGCAGAAAAGGCTGATAGTTGAGCTTTTACTGAGTAATAAGCCAACACAGCCTTCATCAGTTCACACAAGTAAGATAAAACCAGGGGGACCTTCACAGAAAGTGAGTTTAGTTTATGAGAAAGACACCAGATGCAAAACCCTCTTCCATTTGGATAAGTAGAGTTTTCTAGTAGTGGGTTTTCTGGCCTCATGCAGAAGCCTAAGCACCTCCTCATAAAGGAGGTGTCTGAAAGGAATAAAAAGTCTGCCATCCACACTGTCAGATGTAGAACAGAAAGATGTGGGTGTATGAGAGATCACTTGTCTTTGTGTGAGAAGATCCACCCTGTGAGCTAACTTGTGATGATTGCCCTTGGCAAAATGCAGAAGAAGAGGGAACCAGTGCTGACATGGCCAAAAGGGAGCCACCAGCAAGATTTTTGGTTTGTCCTGCTGAATATTCAGCACAACGTTCTGAATAAGAGGGGAGGGGGAATGCATAGAGAAGTATCCCCTTCCATGAGCAAGAAAGGGTATCCACCTTCCACACCGGAGGCTCTGGAACTCTGGCACAAAATTTGTCTGTTGAAAGGGGAGGCAAAGAGATCTGCTTGAGGAATACCCCACTGGTGGAGAATGTCCAGAAACACATCCCTGTGAAGCATCCATTTGTGGGATTGAGTCATGGACCTGCTCAGAGTGTCTGCCACTACATCCTGATTGGGGGAGATGTATACTGCCTGAAGGGTGACATGGTACTGAGTTGCCAGTTCTCATACCACGAGTGCTAGCCTGCACAGAAGATATGATTTTGTATCCCCCCTCAGTTGTTTACATACCAAAGAACTGTGGTGTTGTCTGTAAATAATTTTAGAGGACCTGGATGAAAAAGAGAGTGAAAAGTCTGTATGGCCAACAGCAGGGCTCTCTTCTCTTCTATGTTTATGTGCTCCTTCCTTTGAGAAGGGGACCAAAGGCCTTGAACCTTCCAGATTGCAAAAGCTGCCCCCCAGCCCATTTCTGAGGCATCTGTGAACAACAATTGAATTGAAAGAGGAGGATACAGAGGAAGGCCTGGGTTCAGAGAAATCTGCTGAATCCACCAAAGAAGTTCCATTGTCAGACGAGGAAGAAGAGGGACAACAAAGTCCAGTGGGTGCACATGTTGGCTCCAGACTGACTTGATGTACCACTGAAATTTCCTCAAGGGCAGTTTGGCCAGAGGTAACATGGGGATGATGGATACTATGAACCCTAAAAGGTGAAGAAACTCCCTGGCTGTAAGAGACTGCAGAGGGAGAAAGCCTTGGAAGAAATTGGTTAGAGACAGAACTTTGTGAGGAAGCAGGGAGGCCAACATGTGATTTGCCTGGATTCTGCACTCCAGGAAGACGTGGTCCTGTGAAAAGGTGAGGAAAGATTTTTGGAAGTTTATTGTGAAACCCAGTCTTTGCAGAAGGGAAATAGTGAAAAGGAGATTCTGTTGTAAGGTCTCTGGAAGGAGTGCCTGGAGCAGGAGATCATCCAGATATGGAAAGATCTGTATACCCTGGAGTCTGCAGTAAGGGATCATAGGAGCTAAGCATTTTGTAAACACCCTTGGTGCTGTAGAGAGATCAAAGGACAAAGCAGAGAACTAAAACTGTGATGAAGCAACAGAAAAATGCAAACATTTCCTGAAAAGGGGATGAATGGGAATGCGAAGGTAGGCATCCTTGATGCCCAGGGAGACCATAAAGGTTTGAGGAAGGGTGAAGGGGAAACAAGGTTTGCAGAGAAAGCATACGGATGGTTGGAACATTCAGGAAGGTGTTGAGGTGTGAAAGATCCAGAATAGGTATCCAAGGGCCATCTTTTCTGGAAACCAGGAACATCCTGGAGTAGAAACCTCTTCTTCTTTGGGTTAGTGGAACTTCTTGAATAGTTCCCTGGGATTTCAATACCTGGTGCACCTCTGGAAAGAATTTCAGTTGCTCTTAATGTGGAATGCCCATGAAAGACTGAAGAGTTTTCCATAGCATAAAATACCCTGTCTGGATAATGGAAAGGACCCAGAAGGCTTGAGTTATATGCTCTCAGACTGGAATGAAAAGATGCATCGAGAAAGATAGAGGAAACTGGCTGAGAAAAGGTTGGTAGTCACAGACTACCTGGCTTGTCTAGAAAAGGCAGGAGCAGGCTGAGAAGGTTTTGAAGCAGTAGGTTTCCTAGCATCCCTCTTACTTCTGGAGAGGAGGTGTACGAGATTGTTTACCAACAAAAGGAGTTTTAGCTGGGTAATTCCTTTGGAATTTAGAAACTGGAGACAAAAAAAATGTTTTAGGTCCTGTAATTCATTACTTTTCTCCTGCAAGGACTTGAACAAGTCTGCTGCTGCAGCTCCAAATAAAACCTTACTATCTAATGGAGCTTCCAGAAATTTAGCCTTAAAGTCATCTGGAAGTGGTTGAAGCCTCAACCAGGAGTATCTCCTCAAAACAGAACCAAATGCAGCCTCTCTAGCAGATGCTTCAGCTGCATCATAGCTGCATTTAATAGAGTGGTGTGCCACCTGTGAAGAAGTCCCCAGAACTGATGAAGGCTGTGACTTAACTTCTGAATCTGGAAGATCAGAGAGAAGCTGTGAAAGGAGAGCAAAAACATACTTGGTTTCTGCTTGTTCATACTGAGCTGAACGGAGGAGGGGCACAGCTACAACTCTGTGCTGAGATTTCAGATGACTAGAGGCTTCTGAGCTTCCTAAAAACATAAGTTGCCTGTTTTCATGCTTATTTTTACTCTCTATTGTTTATTCTTGCCATTTATTGTACTTTTTATTGTCTGCTGCCAGCTGTTTTACTGTATTTTATTACTATAAACTGCACTATTGTATTGCAATTATCTGCCTCACTGAGCCTGTTAAATCATTTTAGTTCCTGTTTTCCTTGTTTATAAATCTTTTTTAACCATTTTCACTGTTCGAAAGGTATTAACTGGACATTTTCTCCATTTGTTAAGCATCTGTTTGTTTGTTCTGATTTTCCTACCAAGGAGTGTATCATATGACGGATTTGTTTGCAGTTAAAAGCATTTTGTGGAGTCTCCTTGCTCTTTTTTAGTTTAAAACGTTTATTTAGTGTCTCGCTGCTGTTT
Source organism: Protopterus annectens (assembly GCF_019279795.1). Classification (NCBI taxonomy): domain Eukaryota; kingdom Metazoa; phylum Chordata; order Ceratodontiformes; family Protopteridae; genus Protopterus; species Protopterus annectens. The sequence continues at coordinate 110,572,875 of NC_056747.1, forward strand.
TGTGGTAAACATTTTTGCAGTGTTTTATCTCTAAAATAGTGTAGCTATTAGCTGTAACATAGATCAGACTCAGGGTAGCTGTTTCTGGGTCTGGTTGTTTGTTTGTAGTGGCTGTTTGTTCTGAGCACATTTTCCAGGCCACCTTGGATTAGAAAGGGCCCTTCTGCACTCTAGTGAGAGGATTGTGCTGATTGGTCCCTGGCTGGAAAAGGTTGGCTGGTCTACATCTCGGAGTAAGCACCTCATTGCTTCTTTTGAGCTTTTTTAAAGCTGTTTTCAGGTTTTAACCTTCTGGTATTTAACCCCCACCATTGTGTGGGTTTCTGCTGGTTTCCTCATCATGCAGCACTGCAGACTCCCGTGCAGTTGTGCCCATAGCCGGACAGATAATTTCAAAATATTTCCCTTAGATACAGCTGTATCCCAACAGTGTAGTTCCTCATCTTTAGCACATTTCCGGGCAAAGAGGCAGTACTAGTGAACCTGTGTAAGCACCCCATTGTAATAACAGCCTCAAGAGTTTTTCTGAGGTCTCGCTGTACCTCCTAATGTAGCATTAAGCCTAGCCTCTGAGGCATTAACACAAGTCACCCACTATTTTTTCCTACGTGTGACCCCTTTCCCAACATATTAATGTTTCTGACCATATAAATTCATCTAGCATTATTAACGGGCAATTTCCACTGTTTCTCCAGCCAGCTTGGTCAACATGGGCATCCTTAGGCAGTGTAGCAACTGCCTCATGTACACAGACAACCCTCTACTTCTAGTCCACACAAACTCAACATGTGAGAGATGCAATTATATTAAAAACCTTGAATCAATGCTCTCTCATGCACCAGTCAATATATCTGACACCGAGTGGGTTGTCAGCATGCACACCTCACCACCTGCTCCACCCAAACCCACATCACACATACCTACATACATGGAGGTCCTTGCCACAAACTTATCTAAACACCAGAGACCTCCCAAACACAACCACAAACATGCTACACATAATACTTTTTCTACAAAACACAATACACACAATAGCTTATGCGCCAGTGTCTCACCTGTCAAGCCATAAGGCTAAACACTAAACCTAACATATTAGTCATAGGAGGCTCCATCGTGAGACACACAGATGTCCCTCTCACCAGGCTGGATGAGAAGGTGGTCACAGTCAGCTGTCTGTCAGCTCACACATGCACTCAAGTCTCTCAACAACAGGTACCATTATGACTCAGTCATAGACCATGTTGGTGTGAATGACTTGAGACGTACCTCTCTGGACACTCTGGACTATATGAAGAGAGATATGACTGAGGTATCGGACTGTGTGTCTGAGGCAGGTATGTCCTTAGCCTTAAGCAACATTTTACCTTCACCTAAAATTATGCCTCAATAGAAACAGAAAATGATTGACTTCAATAATTGGCTTAGTTTTTGGTGTCATTCTAAGGGGATACAGTAGCTGTTAACCTGGAATGACATGATCGACAGACCTCAATACTTTGCCAGAGATGGTCTTCATCTGTCACCCCTGGGATTGTGGCTACTGGCTAAGGCTCTTGCCACCCCCATAGTGCCTTTTTAGGCAATGTCACAAAGACAAAACTCCCAGCATAAAAATACCAACCAAAAACAACCTCATGGTCATGTTGCTTACATGAAACTGCACTCACTGGAAGCAGTTCTCCCCTGGAGGACACAGACATTTGTGCAGTCACGGAGACCTGGTTCAAGGCTGTGGAAAGCACACCAGCCTTACTAGGTTACACTTCCTGCCACACATTCGGACCATGAACTGAAGGCAAGAAAACTAAAGGAGGTGGTGTATCAATATTCATGAAGGATAAATACACCTCCAGATTGGTCAAACAGTATGATACCCTAGAGATATGTCAGGTGCATTTAACTGTTGGTAAGTCACATATTCAAGTCATTGTCAGCTACAGAACCCCCTCAATGAATCAGGACACCCACTCTGCCTATTTCGATCAACTTGAGTCTATCAAGATACATCCTAACACCATAGTTTTGGGCAATTTTAACCACCCTAGCATTGACTGGGTGAATTACTTGCGCTCAAACTCACCTGCCCAAAGATTCCTCGACTTTGTCAACTCCAGTACCCTGGACCAACTGGTTGACATCCCCACCATGGGCACCAACATCCTAAACCTGGTGCTTGGAAATATAGGAGACCACTGTAGCTCCCCCACTGTGAGTTCATCCCTGGTGAGATCTGACCACAAATCAGTCTCATTTGAGGTAACTATCTCACCTGATCCTCCCCTAGCAATAACTAGACTAAAAAAACTTTTCCACAACAGATTATAACCTCTTACAGGATGGTATAGATAGTTTCATTGCACCTCTCCCCTCAGACAGAACTGGTACCTTGTGTTGAGCTCTATACCAATGCCGTATACAAGCACCTGTATAACTGCATTGACCCAGCAGTACTTGTTAGGACCAAAACAAGCTCTTCAAGGAAAAGCAAACCTACCTGGTGGACAACCACCATTAACAGGCTTTATAATAAAGGAAGAAACTGCTGTTCAAGAGTAAGAAGGAGCGGGATCTAAAATGGAGACACTCCCTCGTCAGCTTAAAGAAGCAAATAAGACTTCTTGTGAAGTCCTCCCAGGCAAACTACAAATCCATGTTAGCTTCTTCAACCAAGGACAACCATAAGACATTCTTTAGTTACATCCATAACCTAAAAGGGTAAGGCTCAGATTAGCACCAAACTGGCAGTTAATTGCAACACATGCACTGAACTGGTGGACGCAGCTAACCTACTAGCCAACAGGTTTGGTGAAAACCTCACTCCCCTGTCCCCACCACACGTACTTCATGACATTTCTACCAATTGTCCCCTACCTTGTATCTCTAAAGAGCAGGTTGTAAATGCCCTCTCTAAGGCCAAAAACACAGCATCAATGGGACTTGGTAACATCCCAGGCTGCGTCCTACATGGGCTCAAACATGAATTGGCATCACCAATGGCTACTATTTTCAGTCACAGTCTAAGCACTGGCTTCATCCCAGCTGAATGGAAAACAGCTACTGTTATCCCTGTGCACAAAGATGATGCTTCTACAGACCCTGGGAACTGCAGACCTATTAGCCTGACTTGCCTTATCTGCAAGGCCATGGAGAGAATCATCATAGACCTTATCAACAAAGATATAGGTAATCTTCAAAGACTAGAGCCTACCCAGCTTAGATTTGTCAAGGGGAGATGATGCTTGTTAAACCTAGTAGACTTATTCGAGAGAGTCACAAGGGCCTGGACGAGGGAAAATCTTTGCATACAGCCTACCTAGACCTGGCCAAGGCATTTGACACTATCCCTCACTCAGGCATCATTGACAAACTCTCCAAGCTAGACATCAACCCTTATATCGTAAGGTGGGCTGTGATTTGGCTGTCTTGTAGAACCCATACAATCAAAATAGGGGAAGCCTCCTCCAACAGCAGACCCATTACCAATGGTGTTCCACAGGAATCAGTCCTGGGACCTCTACTGTTTGGAATCTATTTCTCTGAAGTACAAGCTAAAACCAAGGGCCTGTGGCTGACAAAGTTTGCTGATGACTGCAAATTGAGTGTGGTCATAGAATCTCCAGACAATGTCACCATCCTTCAAGAAAGTCTTATGCAAACAAATGATTGGTGCCAAAGTCATGGCATCAAACTCAATGCAAAAAATGTATTATCATCCCTTTCAGCAAGAGTGATGTTCCTGCAAATTACCACATCAGTGACAATACCCTAAATATACACTAAGTGGTGAGAGATCTGGGCACTCAGGTTGACAACAACCTTGCCTTTGATCACCATGTCTCCAGCGTGGTAGGAAGGACATTCTGTTTGGCTCACCTCATAAGTAAGGGCATTGCCTTGAGAAAAAGTTATCACCTCCCTGTACTCTTCACTCCTGGTCTATATTAGAACACTGAACATTCAAAATGTTGAGTGTTCTAATATCGAACCCTAGCAATCAAAAAAAAAAACATTGAACATTTGAAACAGCAAATTTTTTCCTAGGGAAACAATTTGTTGTTCCAAAACACATGCACACAACACAAGCACACCAAACAAACAGCAATCCACACACATACACCTAAACTCATACACCTAACCATACACTAAACTATGCATACACCACTAACTATCCACTTACCTTAACCCAAACCCTAACCCTAAGGTCCGTCACTTTCTCACAGTCATCTCACCCGTGCCCTAACCCTAACTCAACTAACCCGCCCTAACCACACGTCCACACAATCACACACTTATCTGACCCACGCCCTAACCCTAACTCACTTTACTCGCCGGAACGCACACATCCACACAATCACACACTTACCTGAACCCGACCCGTAACTTTCCACCAGAGCGCTGAAAATACTGAAGCAACAGAAACAGACAACCAAATTATTTCCCTAGGAAAGAATCCGGTTTCCTGTTACTTCGATATTTTCAGCGTTCGCTGAAAACGGGTCAATATTAGAACACCTGACATTTCAAATGTTTGGTGTTCTAATATAGACCCCTTCATTCATTAGGCCAATAATTGAGTACAGTGCTCCTTTTGGCATGTACCTCTCAAAGCACCTGCAGCAATTGGAGAGACCACAAAGGTTCCCCACAAGGAAAGTTCAAGGTCTTCAGCATCTGTCCTATGTGGATTATCTGAAATCACTTTCATTTTATTCTGCTTCATACTGACTACTCAGAGACAATCTCTGCCTTGCGTATAAGGCAATCTGTGAGCCCGCTTTATTGGAAATGTTGCACATCCACAAGTGAAATGGCACAGGGGTTACTCGCTCTAAAGATCCAAACCTGGTATGTGACATCACTAGAACCTGATGGAGGGAAAGATTTGTCTCCCAGAGGTTACCACACCTTTGGAATAGCCTCCCACTTGACACCAAGCAGAGCACCTCATTGGCCCTCTTCAAACACAATCTGGATGACTGGATGGGTAACTGTAAATTCACTCCGGGGGTTCCACCTGTGTCCCTCTTGGACAGGGGCAATAGGTGCTGATCATAGTAACAAGGGTAAAATTTGGCTAGGCTTGTAAGGGCCCTCGGGCCATTAGACTAGTAACTTCCTATGATCCTCTATGGGTTTCATAATAGATAGCACAGAAACTTAGTGTGACCAAGGTATAAACCTTTTTTCCCAACCTTTCCATGGACTTATTCTCTGTATCTGAAGGGAGAAGAGAAGTGGATGACAATAGTCTAGAAGGCTTATCAGCAGCCACAGAAACAGTTACTGGATCTGCTGATAGATATTTGTATAGAAATTTATAGTTCTCTGGAACGTTATAGAACCTACCTGGCCTTTTAGGGGCAGAGGGTTGAGAGTCCAGATTCTTTGATGCAGATGAGAAGGCATCAAGAAAAGCTGGTAAAACCAGAGACACATCAGAAGGAGATGGAGAATCCATTTGAAACAAGTCATAGTACCTTTTCTGCACCTCAGAAACCTGAGAGCATTCCCATTTAAAATACTCCCTCATCCTAGCAGTAGTCTCCCCAAAAGTGATATCTTCACCAGGAGACTCTGTGACATTAGACTCTTCCTCAGGGGAGGCATATTCCAAGGGGAAGATGTCTGAGCAGAGAAGGCCAAGGATTCATCATCTGAGAATCCTTCTCTTCAGAAGAATCCTGTACTCTGATCCTTTTCTGTGGTGAAGAACTTAAAGGAGGGCTTGGAAGAAAAATCCCTGAGGGAGGTTTAAAAACCATAAAGGCATTGAACAAACTTTGTGTAAAAGCTTGCCAATCAACATGTGGATAATGAGGAGCAGAAACATGGTTTTCTGCTTCTTTTTAAGAAAAGCATCATTCCTGTGAAAGGTGGAGGGACCCAATGTAGGCCTACATTCAATGATAGTCATTGGGACTTCCTCCCTTACTAAAATTTGCTAAATAACTCAAGGGTCTTCTGTACCTATGAGGCTCACTTCCCCTTGTCCATTTGAAGTGGAAGTCTGCAAAGCCTCCAAGGGTGTGCTGATGGCAGGATCCCCTTGTGGTCTCTGATGCGATACCCACCTTAGAATCCAAGCCGAAATCCAGACAGATCTCCCAGTTTTCATTGGCCTCAAGAGAGACATCCAGAAGGGGAGGTGCAGCTGAAGCTACATGCCTAAGTTTCGTAGCCTTCTTCATAGCAGGCTCAGCAGAAGGCCCTGATGTAACCTCCATAATGTTGCATGCTAAACTTTTCAATCTCTGATTCCCAAGATAAATATTAAAAGAGAAAAGGCGGCTACGTAAGGTCTTGGAAATGAAAGCTTTACAGATAAGTCAAAACTTATGGTCATGGTTGAGCCCTAAACAGAAGAGACACTGCTCATGACTGTCTTTATGTGGAATTTGTCTTCCACACTGGCATTTGCCTATTTTGGATAACATGTAAACCTCAAAGCAAAAAGGCAGTAGCAAAAAAATAAAAGAAAACCCCAATGGGGCACTTATCTTAATTTCTTTTAACCAACATACAACTTGGGCAAGCAGACGAACAATTGTAGATGGAGATCGGACTGGCGGCAGAGAAGTTCTGAAGTTGGTACTTGTGGATATTATTTTTGTAGCCTACATTGGTTGCTGGCCTACATGTGACATCCCATGTATCCTGCAGTAGTTAGTCTTTTGTATACTGACCGAATGTCAGGAATGCCTTTGGCAGTGAATCCCTCATGTTAAGAATACTGCAACATAACAATAAAATGACATTTTCTCTGCTTCCTTTAAAAAGGGAGAGAGAATGTGTAAAGTTCCTCAGTCTTTTTTAAGTTTTTATACACTCTTCACAAATCTGACCAGGCAGCTAAAGCTTTAGTTATTCCTACTGCTGCTAAGCAGTTAGTTAATTCCAGTCCTACTCTTTCTGATAAGGATGAGATAATTATTAATGGGTATGGGAAAATAATGTATGCTTCTGCAAATTTGATTTTTAGAAGTTTTAAATTGTCTGGCTCACATTTTAATGATTATTCAGACTAATTTTGAAAATCTGGGAATGTTTGGTCTGCAGTTTCTTCTTGTGAGGTCTGCAGTTTCTTCCTGTGAGGAAACATTTGCTTTGAATTATTTAGTTTCTTCTATTGTCCTAGACACTACTCTCTGTTTACAGTGTGTGTGTGGCTCAACTGATGATTATTCCAGGGCTGTGGCCTCTCATACTGTTTTGACAAGCTTTGCTTGGCTGTATTCTTAGAACCTCCTATGAGCATATGAATAACGAGATTTAATTTTCTTTTTTGTGTAAAGATTCGATTTTTGTTTCATTTGCTGCAGAGATAATCAAAAAGCATTATGAAAGGGATAAGTTAAATTAGTGAATTTCTAAGATTTTCTGCCCTCCTTTTTAATGTTTTCTAATGGATTCTCCAACCTAGGCCATCTGAAACTCATGGCCCTAGAACCTCAAACAGCCTTAAAACCAGCAAAATTATAGATGAGTGAAGTGGCTAAACTACTTTTCTGGCTATGCTGCCAGCATTTATTTTTGTCTTGGAGATTTTGGCCCTTGTCCGAGTTTGCTAGTCCTTATACAATATCATTGGTTATTTAAGTTTAAGACCCCTCTTCCAATTTTGGCATAACGGCAAGGATATTCTAAAAGATATTTAGGAACCCTGAAAACCAAGGACAATCTAACTAGTCACTTTGGCTATTTAAGGGACTTTGTTCCCTCCTTCCACCCTAATACATAGGTTCATAGGTAGGGCATTATATAAGCCTAGCCAGTGTGTGTCAGCTTTCGCCAACCCATTGATTAATTAACTGAGCCTCTGTCAAGAAGAGCCAATGAAGTGATCCCAGGGGTGTATTTTCTGTTACCCATCCACTCGTCAAGGTTTCTCTTGAAGAATGTTAGTGAGGGCCTCTGCCTAATGTAGTTAGGAATTTTGTTCCAAAGCATGGGAAGTCTCTGTGACAGGAATCTATCCCTCCAGCATGTTCTATTTATTGTTATGGCAAGGTTTAGCTCACTAGAGGGAGTGGCTTGCACGTGACTTGGATTTCTTTAGGAGGAGCATGTCCATCAATTCTGAGTTGGACATGGCCTTGTAAGTCAGGCAGAGATCACCTCTGAGTAAGCGATATGCCACTGAGTACACCTGGAGTTTTTCCAGTCGGGCTGCATCGGACATATGTTTGAGGCCAGTAATCCTCTTGGTGAGGTACTTTTGTGGTGTTTCCAGCTGTTGGAAGTGTCTTGTGAGGTACATCCCAAACGGGGCATTGTACTCTATGATGAGTCTGATGAGTGACGAGTAGAGGGGCACTATAACCTCTTTATTTCTGGATGCGAACCCTTTAGTAATTAGATGGGCTACATAGAAGAATTTCCTAACTACTTTGGCAATATGATTGTCAAAGGAGAGATTATATCTACCTGGGTCCAAAGATCTCTTATTACCGCTTCTGTATTAAGGGGCTGCCACCTATGTGGTAATTAATGGGTGTTTTGTTTTTCCCAAATGGGATGACTATGCATTTTTTGGCATATAGCTTGAGACCATGACTTTGACACCAGGTGTCTGTCTCAGTAAGGCCCTTTTGGAGAATGTCCGTGTCAGCCAGAGAGTCTGTTATGAATCCCAGTTTGCAGTCATCGGCGAACTTGGTTAGCCATAGTCGTCCTGTGTTTGCCTGTACTTCTGAGAAGTATATGCCGAACAGTAGGGGTCCTAGGACTGAGCCTTGTGGGACACCACTTGTGACTGGTTTAGAGTCGGACCTGAAGCCCACTATTCTTACCGTGTGAGTTCTGTCTGTAAGCCAGTTGGCAACCCATCTCGTGACGTAGGGGTTTATGTTCAGGCTGGTGAGATTTTCTATAATTCCCGAGTGGGGAATGGTGTCAAAAGCCTTGGCGAGTTCAAGGTAGGCTGTGTGAACTACCTTTCCCTCATCTATGGCCTTGGTGATTGTCTCGAAGAAGTCAACCAGGTTTAGTAGGCATGATCTGCCCTTAACAAAGCCGAACTCGGTCGGGTCAAGTGTTTGGAGGTTCTCAATGTCTTTGTTAATGAGGTCCATGATGATATGCTCCATAGCCTTGCAGGCCAGGTTAGTCAGGCTTATGGGGTGATAGTTACCGAGGTCAATTGTGGCCCCTCCTTTGTGGAGCGGAATAACCATTGCTGTGTGCCATTCTATGGGCACTTAGCCTGTGGAGAGGCTGAGGTTGAACAGTGTGTTTAGGTGGGGGGTTAGTTCATTCTGCAGTTCGTGCAAGATGCAGCCTGGGACACCATCTGGCCCCTTTGACACTGTGCTTTTGGCTTTTGAAAGGGCTGTTTTCACCTGTGTGTCTGTAATTTCTGGGACACTACACTTTTCCGGTATTGTTGTGGGCCCTTTTGGGGGTGAGAGGGGGGGTGAAGTTTGCATTGAATCTATCTGCCAGGATGTTGGCAGTATCAGTGGGTTCAGTATATTTTGTGCTATTTTGCACTAGCTCAGAGCATGTCTGCGAGTTGCCACTTAGATTCTTGACATAGCAAAAGAAGGCTTTGTGGTTATCTTTCAAATCCTTGGCTATTTTTCTTTCGAAGTTAGCCTTGGAGGATTTTATGAGGGACCTTAGTTTCTTACTGATACTGATCAGGGATGTTTTTCCTTCTTGGGATTTGCTTTTTTTCTAAACTAGTTTCCTCCTTCTATTCTATAGCCTGTTTATGGCAGGGGTCCACCAGACTGGTTTCCTTCTCTTAGGGGAGTGAGTCTTGGTTTTGCTAGGGATGGCACGATCCATGCATCCTTGTAGGTACTCTGCATCTTGGACACTGTTATCCATTAGCGTGGGGGCTGTGAAACTTACCATCTCTGTCTTAAGTAAGGTGAAGTTTGCTATAGAAAATTTTTTCACTGTGGTTTCCTTGGTTGTAGGTGGTGTGGACATCCAGAGTGATTAGGTTATGGTCTGATCTAACCAGTGACAGCTTGACCTGTCGCCATTGTTGGTGATGACCAGGTCCAATATGTTTTCACCTCTGGTAGGGGAGTTTACCAGCTGATCCAGGGCATTTGAGTTGATAAATTCCAGGAAGCACTGGACCTGGAAGTTTGTACTTAAGTTTTTTTCCCAGTTAACGGTAGGGTAATTGAAATTCCCCAATATCAGGGTGTTCGGTAGGACCTTCATGTTTTCCAGTGTCTCCAGAAAGGTGGGGTGGTGGTCCTGGGTCATGGAGGGTGATCTGTAACAGGCCACAATTTGCATTGCAGATTTGCCTGATGTTAGTTGCACATGGATGTTCTCGGAGGTATCATGCTGTGCCACTAACCTGGATGTGTAGGTATCCTTGATGAATATTGATACATCCACTCCTTTTGTGTTTCGGTCCATGTTCTGTGGCCGAAATGTGTGGTATGAGTTGTAGCCCGGTAGTGCTGGGGTGTTCTGTGGAGGCTTGAACCAGGTTTCAGTTACTGCACAGATGTCGACGTTCTCCATACAGAGGAGTGCTTCAAGTGTGTGCATTTTGAGATTTAAACTCCTGGCGTTGAGTAGCATAACCCTCATTTTTTTTATTTGTGCTGTTTACGGAGGTGGGTTTGACTTTTTAGCCTTGTCTAAAAAAAGCACTATGGGGGCAGCAAGAGCCTTGGCCAGTATTTGAAAGCCTAGGGGTGACAGGTGCAAGCCGTCTCTTGCGTAGCAGCGAGGCCTGTCGAGCATGTCATCCCAGGCTGACAGACACTGGATCCCTTTTGAATGACACCAGAAGCTTAGCCATTTGTTGAAATTGATAATTTTTTTCTTTATACTGCGGTATTATTCTTGGTGAGGGCAGGATGCTACTCAGGGTCAGGGTCATATCTGCCTGGGCTACATGATCAGAGAGCTCTTTCATGTCTCTTTTCATGTAGTCCAGGGAGGTACGTCTCAGGTCATTCACACCAACATGAACAATGACAGAGTCATATTTGTACTTGTTCTGGAGTGACCTGTGTGCTTGTGTTATGTGGTGGATTCTGGCTTTCGACAGGCAGCTAACAGTAACCTTCTCCTTGTCCAGCCTAGTGAGTGGGAAGTCAGTGTGCCTGACTATAGAGTCGCCTATTACTAGTGTGTTAGGTATGTTATTTTGCCTTAAAGGCTGTGATTGTGCGGCACACTGATTTTGTGTTTTATGTGTTGTCTGGTTTGTGACATGAGGTGCAGGTTTTTTTGGGTGTCTGCTTTGGAGGTCTGTGATGCTTTTGCAGGTTTTTATTTAGAGCCTCCGAGTATGATTTTGTGTATTTATGTGTATTTTTTGCCAGTGCTGGTTTAGTATGTCTGTGTGAGGCTGGAGGTGTGGTGCAAGTGTTAACCTTCTCCTCATGACTGCCTGTTCCAGTCTTGGGTGGAGAGAGCTTAGCCTCCAATTTATCTATATAATTGCATCTCTTGCATATGTTAATATTTTGTGGTAGGAGGAGAGGGTTGTCTGTGTACATGAGGCAGTTGTAACATTGCCTCAGGATAGCCAGGTTCACCAGCTGGACTGGAGAGTATACCTGAAATTGCCCTTTGGTCATGCCTGAATAGTATTGTGAGCTGCTTAGTTGCTTGGTTGATGAGGGGTGAATAATGAGCCTTGCCCTGCTGGACAATCAAGTGTCGGGGTATATTAGTGCTTGTTATTAGGTCTGAGCAAGTGCTGGACTGTAGGATGCTTTTTAAGGGCTTAGGTTGAGAGTTAGTTATAGTATTTAAGGTTTGATATTGGGTCTGATTTTAATTACATTTTATATATTTAATTACAACACATATATTTACAATAATATATATTTATAGAAACACATTTTAGATATGTTGTGAATTTTTTGTCGTGACTTGTTATTTTGGTCCAAGGGAGTATTACTACAAACATGGAAGTATTCTTATATATATATATATATATATATATATATATGTATATATATATATATATATATATATATATATATATATATATATATATATATATATATATATATATTTGAGTGTTTATTTATGGCTCCAGTAAATTTGTACGAAGTTATATTCATTCACTTCATGACTTTCGATATATAATAATGTTTGTATAATCATTCACTATATGATACCAAGTTAGATTGGATGTTTCATTCAATACAATACGAAGTGCTCCATTTCAGAGTCCATGGTTAATTAGTCATGATTTTGGTTCCTTATTGGACCATTTGAAATAGTGTTTGCCTATAAATACTGATGTTTTATTAATTAATGGATTGTTTCATTGATGTGTGATGAAGTCTGAGTTTTAGACGAAAAACGCATTGTTTCAATAAGCGTTTAACGTTACATGTATTTTGGATTGTGCATCGTATTCATTAAACTTTTGGATTTATTCTGGGACTGACCGGTGTTGGGCATCTCCTTTCAACAGTGCTTTAATAGGTTAGGTTGAGAGTTAGACTACTTTCAAGGGAAAAACTGAAGAGGAGACTTGGTGGAGCCGGGATAAATTTAGCCCTAGCTAACCAGTGCTGCCGGACATGCAAAACCGCGCAAACACGTTTTTTTCTGCAGGGAAATGAAAGAGATAGAAATTAGCCCAAAATGGCCTATAAACTACTAACTTCTGGGCTGGAACCACACCTCCAGGGATAGATGGTTGTTCAAAGCTCCCTCTCTCACAGGTGAACAGAGAAACCTCCCTCTATCCAAGTAAGGTATGGGCAACTCATAAAATTGTAACACAGCCCTGAATTCAGTGCTAGCCTGAAAACTGGACTATACTAGCTTAGAAAGGTGGGAAACAAGGAAACATTTTTTTTTTAAAAGATAAGGCAAAAACAGTAAAAAATAGACTTAAAACAGCTTTAAATGACTACAAACAGTAAAAAATACACTTACAACAGTTTTAGATGACTAAAAGCAATCAGAAAAGGCGCTTAAAAAAAAATTACCCGATTAACCAGTAAAAAAATCTCAAAACTGAGCCCTTTTCCTGTAGTCTTCAATCAGACAAGTTCTGACTGCACATTCCTGCCACTGGGGTGCAGGGGAACCTTCTCCAAAAAATAAGGCCTGGATTAGTGCTCAAGTATTACAGACAAAGCTAGATTCCAAAAACATGCATCTGGAGCATTTCTCCCCGGGCCTCTGCTGAAAACAGGCTCTGTGGAACCTAGTCGGACTTTCCCGGTCAACAAATGATAAATAAATAAATAAATTCAACAGACCTGGATATAGTCTATGCTACAGCAAACAAGGCACACCAATTTCAGTAAGAAACAGTTCAAATATGCAGGCACTATAAGCCTTTAACCAGAAATTCCCAGCTCAGAAGGGCAGAGTCCAGCCTCTCCTCCCACAAGAGTGCAGACCACGAACCTTCTTAATGTGAAATAACTGGCCTGAAGCCCAAGTGCTTAAACCACAAGGCTTAGAATGATAGCTGCACTTTAATCAGGTTACTGCCAAGCAGTAATAAATACAATTGAATACTTTTAAGAAGGCCTGGATTAGTGCTCAAGTTATGCAAACAAAGCTAGATTCAGCAGGCCTGGATCTAGTCTATGCTACAGCAAACAAGGTGCACCAATTTCAGTAAGAAACAGTTCAAATATGCAGGCACTATAAGTCTTTAACCAGAAATTCCCAGTTCAGAAGGGCAGAGTCCAGCCTCTCCTCCCACGAGTGCAGACCACGAACCTTCTTAATGTAAAATAACTGGCCTGACGCCCAAGTGCTTAAACCAGAACTAATACACTTTTAGAATAACAGACACTGAGCCTTCAATCAGCAGTTCCCAACTTAGAAGGAAGTAAGCTACCTGTCCTACCGCAACAGTGCAGACCACAAACCTTCTTAATGTAAAACAACTGGTCTGAAGCCCAAGTGCTTAAACCAAAAGGCTTAGAATGATAGTTACACCAAGCAGTAATAAATACAAATGAGTATGTTTAAGATGACGCAAAAGCAAAATAAAGTAGGAAGAAACACAAATACAGTATAAGTAGATGAAAAAAGTGCAATTTTTTTTTTTTTTTTTTTTTTGAGTGAGCAAATGAGATGGGCCCAGGAGGAGTATCCAAATGCAAATTTACAAGAGGGGCAGGCAGTTTCAAAGTCACCAAGATTAACACCAAAACAAAAATAGGGAGGGTGAGTGGGGAACTAACTGAAAAAACAGAGCAACAACTTCCAGCTTGATAGTATTCAATGTAACACAAATAAATCAATTTAAATGTATTATTTGAAAAAAGTGCAGATAAAGATTTACCCGTCTCCCTTCCAGAAAGTCTGAATTTCCATTTTTCTCTTTGGCAACAGATAGTTTCAGACAAAATGGGTTTTGAGGATTACTCATCAAGGTTACAGATGGCAGTGAGAAGATATTCCTTCTTGTCATGGGCTTATTCCTCATCTACCAGACCAGACTCTCTTATTTCTGCCTGTCCTTCATTACATGCTGTTACAGAGAGTTTTAAAACAAGTTTCTCCTTCTCAAGTAGGGAAAGTTTTTTCTTCAAAGATGTTATTAGTGCCAAAAGAAGATGCTTGGAGGCTAGTTCTGGATCTTTTTTCTTAAACCTGTTTCTGATGCTGCCTAACTTGAAAATGGTGTTACTTCAATCTGTCACCCCTTCTTCCTCATTCGAGTTTCCTTGTAAAATTACATTTAAAAGATACTTATTTCATTCTTTTTCAACCAGACTTCAGTCGTTTCTTAAGGTTTGTGTGTCTGGGTCACTTTATCAGTTTTCTTCTTTACCCTTTGGACTATTCATTGCATTAAAAGTGTTTACTAATTGACTAGCTCCAGTTATAGCTTGTTGCAATTCACAGCGTATCAATTTTCTTTTTTCCGTATGACTTGCTTGTCTTTGCAGAGTTTTTTCAAAGTGTCAGGAATCTCTCACTTGGGTGAGAGATCTCTTACACAAGCTAGGATTCCAAGAGAACATTCAAAAGTCCTTTTTCACTTCTTCACACAGGATTGTGTTCCTGAGCTGTCAGACGGACAGCTCAGTAGAAAGAGATTTTCTTCCACAGGAAAAAATAGATCTATATCTAGATTTGTTTCTTAGGTTTTCCACACTGACTTTGGTGTACCTTAGGAATTTGGATACCATGGCATCTGTGATTCTCATGATAACCCTGGCAAGACTCCACATGAAAAAGGTAAAATGGTATCTGAAGTCTGTTTTGTCCTAGCATTGACATCTCTTGTCTTTTAAAATCCCAGTACTGGAGTTTTTCAACAGAAAAATTACTTGGTGGAGACAGCAAGTATCCCTAAATTTGGTTCTCCACTTACCCCTCCCTGTTCCAAAGCAGTCAGTTATTACAGACATCTCAGACTTTGCTTGGGGAGCAGTTTCAGGAAGGATAATATTGCACGGTGCATGGGACACCAAGGACAGAAGCAAGCACAGAAATATGAAAGCGGTGCCTGCCCTAATCAAGTCACTCAGCTCTCTGAATTATCTTTGGTCCCCAAGACCTGTTAAGATTGCTACAGACAGTATCACAGTTATGTGGTACATTTATAAGCAGGGAGGTACTAGGTCATACCTCCTCTGTAGATTAGACATGTTAACTTGGGATATAGCTTTACAGTGCAATCTCACTCTATAGGCATCCTTCATTCCATCAGAGCAATATCATGGGACAGACAAGCTAAGGAGGACACACATGTGCAACCTAGATCAAAGAGTCTTCCAAGATTTTATCCATCTCTTGGGAGTTCCTCTAGCAGATCCACTTGCCTCTTCTCTAAACAATCAGCCGGTAAGATTGTGTTCCATGACTCCTTGCTAAAAGACCGGGAAGACAGATGCCTTTTTCTTTGCCAGGAAATTTCCTGTATGCCTTTCCATGCTTTCCCAAAATATCCAAGGTAATTTTGAAGTTTCAAAAAGAATCCCTCAAGATTATTGTTGTGACTCCCTTCTGGCCCAGGCAATCATGGTTCTCTTTTCTTTTAGAAATGGCCAGGGGCAATTGCCACAAACTTCCTCACAGAATTGATCTGCTCACACAAGAACAGGGGTGTTTGATACACCCCAGTCCCAGTCAACTTCAACTAATTGTTTGAATTATATGGTCTTATTTTCCTTCAGGCATCTGTTTACTGAGGATGTGCGGCAGGTACTAATGGAGGTAAGAAAGCCTACTACTACAAAATCTTATATTAGCAAATGGAAAAATGTTTTTGGTTGGTGCAACAACAAAACCAGCACCCATTCAGAGCTAATTTTTATCTGGTTTTACAATATTTATGTGAGTTACTTTCTTATGACCTTCCTTATTCCTTCTTCAAGGCCATTTCAATCTGTTTGCCCATGGATCCTTCTCTTTCAAGAATTTCTTATGTCAAAATATTTTTGAAAGGGGTTCTAATTATGAGGCCTGCAAGAAAAAAAGTGGTCCATTCTTGCAATATTAATTTTGTGTTAAAGAAGCTAACACTTGCTCCATTTGAATCAGCTGATATGTCTGACTTGAGGCTCTTCACATGGAAAATAGTTTTATTGATTGTTGTGTCCTCTGCAAGAAAGGTATCTAAGATGCAAGCTGTTATGGTGAATCAACCCCATCTATTTTTTTACAGAGACAGGGTTACTTTGAGATCTAATCTGTATTTTATGCCTGAAGTGGTATCTGAATGTACTTTAAGCTAAACTATTCCTCCATTTTTTTACTGATCTTAAAAATGAATGAGAAGGGATGCTCCATGCTTTGGATGTCCACTGACAACTCAGATACTATCTTGTCAGAACTAAAATTTTCAGATATTCAGATCTGCTGTTCTTTTTTATGAATTTAAAAGCATGGACAACCTGTGGCAGTACAGACCATTTCCAATGTCTAGGCTATTACTTTCTTACATGCACCACCACAACAAAAAATTTCTAAGCAGGGCCGAGGCCTACTTTGTGGCCTTTTGGAAAGGGTTTGAGTTTAGAAGCATTCTAACAGCTGCAAATTGGTCCTCTGTACATACTTTTTACAAAGTATTGTAAGCTTGAATCCTTCCCTAAGGTCTAGATCAAGCTTTGCTAGGACTATTCCCTACGAACTCCTGGACTGTTCTTACACCTCCCAAATGTATTTCGCTATGATAATTTACCCTTATAGCTAAGGCTACTGCAGCAGTGATCAATATGATGAACATAATACAGTTGTGTAAGTAGGAAATAAATGAAATCCCACTCCCTCAATCCCACTTAAGTTTTGGTGTTTTGTTTATGCCAGGGTGTGATTGCATAGTTTTTTTTCTCCCTAGCATTATCTTTTCAGGGCTCAGCCTTTCTCACTGTGTTGGCAAGAAAGCTTTGGAGGGCTTGGCACCCAAACTGGGCTTTTAGTCAGCTCAGCCCATCCTGAGTCTTTGGAAGATGGTAGGGCATTATATCCTTGATGGGATAAAAAACATACAGCTAAGACTACTGCAGCAGTGATAATTAGAACATCTTCTGTTATGGTAAGTTTAAATGCACAATTGTACTTTCTAGTGTTTTCTAGTTTTTCTAGTTGCCTTAGTAATCATATCATTTCAGCTCTTGTCTTTGCTTTTCCAGTTTTTTTAACTTTCTGTCTAGTTACATCTCTTTCTTGTTTACCTTTGCTTGTAGTTTTTTCTCTGCAACATTCTGCTGTATCTCTTCCAAAGTTCTTCTCCCCACTAAGTCCTTGGTTGTTTATTCCGACAAGTATTCTTCTGGCTGTTTCAGCATTTAATTCATCTTGGGTATCCCTTGCTTTCATTTTCCATTTCCCAATTCTCTCCTTCCCACTCTTCCTGTTTCCTTATTTTGTCCTTTAGGCTACTGTCCAAGGCTCTTGCCTCATCTTCTCCTAGTTACTTATAGGCTTTCTTCCATTGCTTCTGTCCAGGTCTTCCTATAAATCTCACTCCCTCTTCTTTAGCTTCCTTTTATTTACTGGTCATTGTTTAGTGGAATAATCAGGTTTCTGTTTCAACCATTAGTGGATGTTGCAGACTAGTGTTTCTCCTAATTCCTGATTAACTTTTGGCCTGGGTTCTTTTCTCTGTAGTTCTGGAGTATCTCTCTTTCCATATGAATCTGTTGGACAAGAATTTCTCTTTTCCTGTCAATGGCAGTTGACTATGCATAGTTGTCCCTTTTTAAGTTTCTGACTGATCCCCAGACCTGAAGCTCTGGGGATTTTGCTTCTGCTTTAGGTTTCATGCTTCAGAGCTTCACAGTATTGCTTTTTTTTTCTTTAGCTCTCTGCTAACCTGTACCATTTTCCCAGTATGACGCAGTAATCTATCACCTTTCCATATGTTGAGCAGTGATGCACTATAGGAAGAAATTCACCTACATGTGGAACTATTGGCTTCAAATCCCCCTAGTTTTTCCTTTATTCTTCTAACTAGTATTTTTATAACCAGAATGAACAGAGGTGCTGACAGCAGGCACACCTGCCTCAGTCTTCTCTTCCTACACTTCTGTTCATGTATTGGGAGACAGAATAGTGCCTTCACCCAGTATTTGAAACTGTCCCCTACTCCTTTCCCTAATATATTTGATAAACTCAAAAGCTTTTTTGATGTCAAACAGGATTATGCTTGTATTTTTTCAGTTCCCTAATATTACGTCTTTCTACAAACCTAAAAATCTCCAGCCATTTTTCTGCTGAAGGTTTTCCTTGTTTAAAGCCTGCTAGACCATTTTGTATCTGCCTAGACATGGATTTTTCAAGTTTGTAGCTAAGCTTTCACTAGTATTTTTATGTCTGCATTCATAATTAATATAAATCTTAGGACACATCTCTTTTTCTGCTTTAGCTGACAATATTACCATTGTTTTTTTTTCACTCTAAGTGAAAAGATTCATCCAGGAGTGTCTATTATCTCTACCTTTATCAATTTACAAAATTTCACTGGCAGTCTCCCTGTAAGCTTCTTATGATTCTGTCTCATCCCTTGTGATTTCTGCATTTAACCAGTCCCTGCACACCTCTCCAAGCATGCCACATTCCCAGCTGCATGCATACAGATCAGCATTTTGGCCCCTCTGCTTCACATGTTCCTGTCCTTACCACTGTACCACTGTGGACTTTGTTGATAGACAGTAGTACAGCTTGGGGAGGGGGACTTCCATCTCTTTGAATGCTTCTTCAATGCTTGCCCCCACAAAGGCTTACTGCTGCAGGCCATTATAGCATGTATTTGTTTAGTGATACAAACTTATACCGGGTTTGTGGTGTCATGGTGACCTGATAGAATGTAAATGCATGCAAGTAAGCATTGCAGAATATTAACGAATAATTCTGGTATGCTAAGTGGGGGATATAATACTCCAGAATGATTTAGCTCGGCACCACTGGTGTTGTGTGAGCAGGTGGGAGAGGAGTTCCCATAACCTGGATGGTATGGAGGCATGAGTTGGGTCCCCTACGTAGTGAGCTGTATGTTACAAGTTACAGGAGGTGAGAGGGAAGCTGCCAGGAGATGTAAGAGGTAGGAGAGGCACCCTTGGGCAATTAGCCTTACATAAACATGAGTGGCAGAAGGTGAGAACCCTAGTCAATGAGCAGTCCCTCAAAACTTATGGGAGGAAGCAGACCCTAGTTATAATCATGAGAAGGGTAGGAATGACCTTAAATATGGCAACAGCCATTTCATTATAAGGGAGGCTTTGTATTGCTCATGTACTACAATACAGTAGCAGTCTTGCTGCATATTCCAACTGGTGAGGTGAATGCTGGCCAAAACCCATAGATAAAGTCACTTCTGCATCATCAACGCAATGTTATACTTTGCCTCAGTCCGGCAGCTATATGTGAAGAACACCATAGTCATTCTAAATCATCTAGTACAGCCTGCACTGTCACTATTACTTAATTTTATAAAGCCTACTCAATGTCTGTAGCTAATAAAATAGTCATTTTTGGTGCAGAATGTTGCCTTACATGACAGTGAGATTATAGTAAAACTGTTTGAAGTATTTTTAGTAACAGAAAAAAATGAGAAAGGAAAAATGCTGACATTAACCTTTGCATTCTAATGCACTGTTTGCATTGTTGCTTCTCAAAATGCATCTTGCCCAACAATATTGCATAACCAATCTTAAAATGCAAACATTTATTAATATAAATTGTAATAGAAACTTATGGCAGAAAACAGCAGCTAAAGCGCGCCAAATTCAAAAACACTGGTTTCATAACAAAGTGCCTCTATATGGCTCTTCGTTGCTACCTCTGTTTGTATTACTTCACTCAAACAAACAGAATTAATCCAGTCAATTATTTAACAGCACACTTCGCTCCACTCCACTCCGGCAGTATTGACTTCATCGACTATAAGTATCCAACAAAGTGTATTCCAACGGACACAAAGATGTACACAGACAGTATATAAAAACGTATATTTATTGAAATGCAAACATACGGCTAGTGCTTTCACCCGTAGGCTTCATCAGGCCATATATAATTAAGGAATGATGCTCTTTTATACTTTAATTAATACTGACATCACTTCCTCTTATTAATTAATTAAAACTCAAATACATTTACAAATACTAAAAAATACATATCAATTACATAAATACATATAATGTCTATTTCAAATCAGAATATATAATGAAATTACTTACAAAAACAACATTAAATTTACCCTATGAGCTCACTTAATGTGAGTAAATTCTCCTATAATAGCCCTATATAAAAACGCTATATAACATCTCCACTGAAATATCGGGAAATTGTAATGTAACCCCGATATAAACTGCTAGGTTTCAACAGAAAGGTTATCATGAATAGATTATCATGAATGATAAATTTGCACAATATATTAATCCTATATGCTCTACATAGTATTACTACAGAGATACTTAAAAATACTTAAAATATATGCAACAGAAAGTCATATAATAAAATTTTACCATAAATTCTTTAATACAACATCATATTAAAACATTAAAATATATGACTTCTACGTGCATCAAAAACTAAGGTATCTAAAATATAGAGCATACAAATCATACAAATTGTTGTACCTTAATTTTTATACATTAATTTTTATGCTCCTAGCTTTTAAAATAGGTCTAATAGGAATGCGATCGTTCAACCCAGGTTTACGATCCGCTCTGAGTCTTATTATCCACTTACTCTCATGCTGTTCTGTGATATTATGTATAGGCCCCCTCCTAATGGTAGGGTAATTCACATGTAATAATACCAAAAATTTAAAATAGTGTTCGATAGAGCTATTAGCCACATGCTTAGATAAAGCATTGTTGTCTGAACCTATCCTAATGTTATACAAGTGTTACCTGATTCTTTCCCTAAGGCGTCTGTCAGTCTTACCCACATAAAAGGATGGGCAAGACTGACAGACCGCCAAATAAACAATGTGTGATGTATCACAACTAGCTGTACAATTGAATTTAAAATGTTGCTGTGTGACAGGATGTACAAATCTAGCTGACTGATCTATAGCGGAGCAATAACTGCATCTTCCACAGGGTCTAGTATAGGGCTGTAGGTGACGTATATGCGTCCCTTGATCTAACCTACTGGGCCCACAAAGCATTCTATACAGATTTAACTTATTCTTAAAAATAAATTTAGGTGTTTCTCCTACGATTTTAGATATATCTGGATTCACCTGTAATAGGTCCCAATATTTCATGTATGCAGACTTAATTTCTTTAACATCTTGTGTATAATGAATAGCTGGTGTAATTATACAATCTATAATATTATTCTGTACACCCATATCTTGTTTAATACTTTGGTCTGCAAAATATGGATAAGCACCATTAGTTCTATAATTTTCGAGATCCACAAAGCCTGAACATATTTCACTCTCCTTATAGGATCTTTCTAAAAACTTGTTGTCTAAGTTTTTCTAATTCCCTATTGTATCCTTGTGTAGTGGGGTTCAGCCTAGATACCCTCATGGCCTAGCCTCTAACTACGTTTCTAAATACATGAGAAGGATGCATACTGGATCTATGCAAATATGAACTCCTATGGCAAATTTTTCTATAAACCCCTGTGTTTAGATATCCATATTTCCTTTTGGTTCTTGGTTTGTTCAGAGTTCCGGATTTGAGGAGTCTCCGTTGGTTGGGCTATACATCGTTTTACCACCGTTCCTGCATATAGTGGAGTTCAAATACAGGACTTTTGAGTCACTAGTGTTGGTAGCAATTCTATCAGCGTGTGGTGTACAGGACATAGTGACTTTATATCATTAGTTTTTCTTTTTTCTTGTTTCTCAACATGGATAACAGTTCCCTTTTAACTGAATTAATTAAAGTTATTCAAAATCATTCGCAAAACAGTAACACGCCCTTTGTGTCTGGGAACGACATTCCCTGTGCTCAGAGCAGCCTGAGGAATACAGCGGATGTCGTGATGACATCAGACGCCAGAGATGGAAGCAATATGGCGAAAAGAGGCTTACCGCCACCGGGGGAAAGTTTGCTTGGTTCTTCAAACAATTCCAATAGACTGGGACATAATGGGTCTGCCCACCATAGGGTGAACAATTTTTCCAACTACCATAATATGGATTTCCAAATGTGGTTGAATAAATCATTTAACAACCCTACGCAGACGATGGAAAATGAACGAAAAAACAATACGACTTATAAAGAGAAATGTAAGACTCTAAAACAATTACTTATGAGATATAAGAGTTTGGTAGTGGAAAACTGGTATTTTAATAAATGTCTCCACGACAACATTGTCCCTAAGGGACTTAGGATTAACAAATTTCCTAGTAATATTAATTATGATGTCGATAATGATTTGTTTAAGAACATTAGTAATGTTTTCAATGAATGTGGTTTGGCCATTGTATGGATATTAGTAAAGTACAATGAGACTAGAATGGAACTGGATAAGGTAGAAATAGACAAGTTGTATAAAGAGATTACAGATGATTTACTGTTTTCTGTGGAAGAATATAAGACTGTGTACTTTAGAACAATACAAGATGTTGATAATACAACATCATGTAACTAT
Source organism: Protopterus annectens (assembly GCF_019279795.1). Classification (NCBI taxonomy): domain Eukaryota; kingdom Metazoa; phylum Chordata; order Ceratodontiformes; family Protopteridae; genus Protopterus; species Protopterus annectens. Next base: position 110,595,858 of record NC_056747.1, read on the forward strand.
AATAGGAAATTATTTAAATTGAAAAGGGATTTAAATGAGTACCGGTCTGGTACAGCATACAGAATTGACAACAAGAAACCATTTCCATCTAGAGGGTTTTATTTTAAGTCTAATTCAGTTCTGACACACAGTCTAGGCACCTACAGGAGGGAAGAACGTATAGATTCTGCGGAATTTATTAACACTAATTTTCACCCTGAGGGGGAGTTTGGGGGAAATTACGATAATATTTACAATGGAGATGACAATATCCCTTTAGGGGAGATGGGGCCCAGGAGATCCGAAAGGATAAAGAACCGAGCCCCTCAACAACAATCATATGCTCAGATAGTGGGAGAATACCAACACAACTCCAACAACAGGAGAATATACAAGCAGTAGAAGATGACAATGTTGGTCTTTCTACTAGACTTTTTCTTGATAATATACAGAACGATAATATACAGAATGATAATATACAGAATGACAAAGAAGCCACTTCTATTATACATTCTTTAGACAATTTCAATATTTTTAATTACACTGATACTGTAATAAATAAGACATTTTTTCAACTGTTTATAAAAGATTTTACTTTTGTACCACGCAGAATACCTAGTATCGATAGTATTTTATTAGATATTAAAATGTTTACGAGAAAATTAAATTTTACTGTTATTTTTAAAGATGAAGGATCTAGTTACGCAAAAGGATCTTTAAAGAGACATAGCACATTTAACCCCCCACTGCAGCATGATATTATGAATTTTGAAAACATACTTATGAAACAAATCAGAAGCAACTATTTCCAGAATGTAGGGAGACAAGAAAGTAATTTAACTCGAGATGAAATTAAACTTATCAGTGAACTTAGATATAATGATAGAATACGGATGATAAAACCCGATAAGGGTGGAGGTATGGTCCTTATGGACCACTGGGATTATACTAGAAAGATGCTTGATATACTTAATAATAGTGCAAGTTATTCTCTGGTTTCTAAGAATGAAATTAACATTTCTTATCAAAAAATTGACTACATTCTGGATGATAATTTGTTGCAGGGTCTTATTGATCTGGATTTACACGATTTTTTGAAGGTTAAGAAGCCAGTCATTCCTGCAATTTTTGGCATACCCAAAACACACAAATTTGTTTATGACCCGCCCATTACACCTATTGTGTCATCTCAGGGCTCCAAGACACAGCCATTATCAATATATATAGATACTAAATTGAAGGGTTACCATGTTAAATATCAACATATTTTAGTTGATTCATGGGACTTTTTCAGGAAATTAGTAAAGTGACATACAATGATAGAGCAGTATTTATTACTATTGACATCAAAGATCTATTTACTGTTATACCTCATTCTATAGGCATGGACTGGTTTGAAAAGATTTTGATAGAAATGGATTTCTTACAACCAGATGAATTTAAGATAGTATTGGAAAATATGGAGTTAGTACTAAGGAACAATTACATTTTCTTTCAAGGTGATTACTACCACCAAACTGAAGGAGTAGCTATGGGGGCAGCTTGTGCCCCCATTTATGCTAATATGATTTTGTTATACTGGGAAAGGCATTATGTTTTTGTATCAGAGTTTTCCCAATATATTACAAGCTACTTTCGATTTTTGGATGACATATTTATTTTATGGGAAGGTCCGTTATCTACTATCGAGAAATTTATTGAATTTATTAATGATAGTACTACTTTCCTTAGTTTTACACATGAGACTCATACAAATGAAATTCATTACCTTGATGTAAAGTTATGTAAGGATAAGATAGCAAAAAAATATAAGTCCAGTATTTATAGGAAAAATAATTTCTCTAACGCATACCTCCATTTTGATAGTGATCACCCCATCCAACTAAAAAAGAACGTTGTGAAGGGACAAATGATTCGTGTGGCTAGGATGATAACAGAAAATGAAGTATTTTTAAAGGAGTTAGATATTTTGCAAAATATGTTCCACCAAAGGGGTTACCCCCATGAGCTAACACAGACTATCAAGAATTTTGTGATAGAGAGAAGGGATACTATATACACTCCCCTACTTAGATCTGATCACAACATAGGGGCAACCATAGATAAGGAAATTATGGGTTATAAAGATAATACTAAATCTAAGACACTGCCTTATTTGACTTTAACCTATTACAAAGGTATTAAGTGGCTCAAAAAATGTATCAATGACACATGGGATATGTTTAGATCCATGCCTACTAGAGTGACGGTTTTCCAGAACACTTTGACCTATAGCTATAGGAGGAATGATAATTTGAAAAATATTCTGGAAAAGAATAAAGGGAAGATGGAAAAAATCCCCAGTAATACGAGTAATAAAAGGGGCACTTTCCGATGTGGAAGATGTCCCCAATGTCCCTTCATTGCAGGTCAAAAAGAATTTAAACTTCCAAGTGTAAGATCAACGTTAAAGGTTAAAAAATATAGTAGCTGTTATTCTAAGGGAGTGGTATATTTAGCTTACTGTAAATTTTGTTGGAGTTTCTATATAGGCAAAACAGAGAGACATCTAAGAAGGCGAATTTATGAACACATTAGGGACATTAATCACAGAAATGAAAACAATACCGTATATAGACACTCACTTGTATGTTTGGAAGCTAATTTTAAATTTTGGGTTTTGGAAACTGTAGAGGTCTTTGATAGAGGAGGGGATTGGGAAACAAAACTTGCATATAGGGAAATGATTTGGCAGTTAAAATTGGACGCATGCAGTGGGAAGGGTCTCAATGACCACATATCCATTATACCAGCTTTAAATTGCTATCGCAAGATCCTAAAAAAGTACATAAAAACAATGTTATTAATAAATTGTTAGAGTCATGATTTTAAACAATATGTATTTTATGGTCAATACATATTTTTACACACGGTTTTGATACCATTATTTTAATACAATATATACATATATTTATCATTATAGTATATATTTACAGTTACATTTATAATTAATTTATATACTTATGGATGTTTACATACATTCATGTAAACATTATTTCATTGTTTTAACATATATTTTAATTACGTATCAAATACATACATATATATATTTTTATACAAGTTATGTATTTATTTATATACACTTGTGTTTGACAATACTGTGTGGTACTAGTGTTTCGATAGGTTGTATATATATATACTTTTTCGTTTTTTTCGTATTTATTATATATATATTTTTATATACATTTTTGGTTACACATTTTTGCACACATATTTTAATGTATAGTGTTAATATTTTGGGCTTGTAGGAATGCATAACATTTATACTGTTTAACCCGGTTAATATTTACCTTTGGGATAGATTGCAATACGAATGATTTCTTAAGACAAATTGACTTTATCTATGACAATTGATTTATTGAAGGTAATTAAGTGTGATTAGCATTGTATAAATAGGTGATGCCAGTGGTTATTAATTGATTCTGAAGAGGTCTCCGGTGAGGAGACGAAAGTGCTAAATCTGAAGTTTTTACACAATAAAGCTTTGAACTATTTGGTGTTGAGTTCATTTGGAATTATTCCTTGTATCACAAGGTGGAACTATTGGTGGTACCCACTTGATAAGGAGGATTGCCTTTATTGATCCGGGAAGCTGAGTTGTAGTTTGGTTGTACTATTTGTTCATATAATCTTTTTGACTTTGTTGTAAAGTGTTTTGTATTCATTAATGGTGGAGGGAGAATTATTTTTCTGGTGGTGTACTCAGGCTTTATCTCTAAGGTGCATGGCAGCTAGTGTATTTTTGGTTAGCCAAGGAGCAGTTTTGCTTTTTATTCTTTTAGATTTTAGGGGGGAATAGCTGTTTAAGAGGTTTAAGAATGTTGTATTGAAGTAGGTAATGGCATTTTCTAGGGTTAAAGTTTTTATTGATTTTAGGGAGTTAGAAAAGGTATTGGGATTGAAGTTTTTTTTAGGTAGTGAGTGGAGATATAGTTATGAGATAACTGTAAGGGGGAAGGAAGGCGGCAAGCAAAAGTGGGGAGGTGGTCACTGAGGGAGTCAGGAAGTGTGCCACTATCAGAGAAATAATGAGGATGAGAGACCAAGATCCAGTTTAGGGTACTACCACTGGAGCAGTCTTTGGAGGGTCTGGTTGTGGAATTGATAAGTTGGGAGAAATTATAAAGGTTAATGTTTAGTGCATTTGTGAGGGACTGAATGGAGGACCAGTTAATGTTTTTGTCACCCAGAATTATAGTTTTGTTGCTAATATTGGTGGAAAGCCAGGAGAGGATATCTTCGAGTACTGAGATATTGTCTCCAGGGGGAATGTATAGTGAGGCTATATATATGTGTTTATATCTATTCACTTCAAGTAGAGCCAGAATTAATTCAGCGTTAGTGAATTTTGAGGGGTGTTTGACTAATTGGATTATACTGTTGGCCTGTGGTGTCTCTTTATCAAGATGTCGGATAAGAAGGGTACTTCAGGTTTTAAACATTCTGCTTCATGTAATGGCAAGTTACCTAATAGTGATTCTTACGATGACTGTGTATACTGTTTGGGGGTGCCCCACCTTTTGGTGCAGCTACTCCGTGTAACATTTGTCAGAGTTTCAGTCAATGCACTCTTAATGAGCACAAAAATAAACTGATTCTGAAAGAATTACTCAAGTCTCCCTTTACAGAGGCCATTTCTGCGATGGAGGTCTCAACCCCTCCTACTAAAGACAAAAAGAAGTCCCTCCCGGTTCTCTTTTCAACATTGGGTGATCAGGGCAAGCCTGTGAAATAAATGGTCCCAAAGTTGTCTTCAGAGCATAAATCTGCTTCTATGGCTCCATCTTCCTCAGCTCCAAGCATCTCGAAACCTTTGATATCGGCTGCAGTTTCGGCACCACTCTTGCCTCCAGCACCGATTATAGACCTTACTATGCCTTTGGCATCTGTGGCCACTTCACTAGGGCACATATTTGACTACTTCCTTAGTTACTATTTTGGAACTGACCGTTTTGGCTCTGAGTGCCACTTCGGCACTGAACGTTGTACCGACTACACAGGATTTGACCCCTTTACATCTGGTCTAGAAACTTGAGACTTTGGTGCAGGCAGACCTTGCACCAAGTACCCAATACTCCCCTTCTGTAGATCCATTTCTGGGCCAAGTGTATAGACCCTTCATTAAATGTCCTGACTCTCCATCCCGAGTATCCGCTAGATCCACCAGGAGCCTGTCGGAACATGACGCGGTGCGTCTTGTGGACCAGCTGTTGTTAGCCAGGGGGATTCCCCCTCTTTTGAAGACCCATCCTCCTGCAGGGCTTAGGTCGACTTATCCATAGACTCCATCTTACACTCCTCCTTTGACCATCTCAGTTCTGAAGCCTTTTGCTCCAGCATTCTTCTTGGAACCCATCACCTTGGTGCCTACAGTGCATCTCACTCAGGCTCTGAGTTTGCCCCTTTGGTCTTCAGTTCCTGCGGAAGTAGTCCTTCCTCAGTCTAGGGATTGGGGGATGGGTGCTTTGGCCAGTGGCATGGAGCCGTCTTTCTCCTCGGTTCCAACCTCGGCACTGATAGCCATGTCCACACTGATCCTGTTTGAGGCTCCACCTGTGGTGGCAAGCTCATCGGAGTGGGGTGTGACCCCGGTTCCAAGGTTGTCTTTCTCAGTTCCGGGCTCCCATCCCTCTTCGGGCGGGCTTGCCTTCCACACGATGGAGAGTGCTCTTGCCTCTGGCAGCACTCCTTTGATGTCGGAACTCGTTTTCACCCCCTGAGCTACAGCTGTCACAGACCACCTCCCCGGGACATCGCGCAGAGAAGCCACAGGACACCTCTGTTCAGGGTACCCACTCTTCTGAGTCCTCCTCAGAGACCCTCACTGAGGAGCCCCCTCAAAAGAGGATGTGCAAGAGGAAGCACATGGACTCACCCGAGGAATCCTTACCTGAAGACATGGATTACGATGATGGTGAAGGGTCCCCTCGGTCACCTCCTGATGATGTCTCTTCCGGAGACATTCTGGAAATGCTAAAGCAGAGAGGTGACTGGAAGCCCTCCAACCCTTTGTCTGAGGAGTCCATGTTCCTGCAGGCTTTCCACACCTGGCTTTCTACCTCTTGAGTGATCCCGCTTGCCAACAAGCTCGTCTAGCTCATCATGCAGCGTGCTACGAAGAACCCTGATTCCTTTCAGCTGATCCCTCGGAGACCAGACTAATTTCTTTCCCCTCCCAAGGAGAACCCTCATTGGTCCAAAGGGTTGCAAGTCGATGCTATGGTGATGGTGGCAGCCACAAAAAAGGGCTTGGCTGAGGAAAGTCCCACTGTCCATCCACTCAACAGGGAGACCCGGGAGGTGGACAGACTTGGGAAGCATGTTTTTCCATCAAGGACCTTTGCTATATGGTCCCTGAACTATTTGGCACATTTTATGAGGCTCCAGAGGGAGTTGATCTCCAAAGTCTTTGGGACGCTCACAGGACAGTTGTCTGATGAGGTCAGGGACAAAGTGGCCTCGCAGCTCGCAACCCTGAAATCAGTATCCAACTCATCCATGAGGTTGCTTTCACATGCGACCGAAGGGGTGGCTAGAGCAGCGGGTTCAGGCATTGTCATGAGCCATCATACCTAGATGTGCATTTGTGACCTCACGGACCCCTTCAAGTCTTCCTTTCTGAATGCTGCCATCAAAGCTTCATCCCTTTTTGGCTCCAAAGTGAAGGACATGCTAGCCAGGTGCGAGTAAGATGGAAAGACCCTGTCTGCCGTAGGCTTATGGTTTTCAAATCCTCAATGTACCTTCTCCAGAAATCAGAGGAGTGGAAAAATGTGGCACAAAAAAAGTCAGGGTCCTTTTCATGCCACACATGGTGATGATACCCCCAGGGGCAGAGGGGGTAACAATTCCAGAAGACGCCCCTACAGAGGCAGAGGGGGTGCTCGTAACCAAGGCTCCAGGGATTCCTTCTCTGGACAGCCTTACCAGCACTCCTGAGGAGCAGCCCGATTGCTTACCTCTGGAAGCAGTCGGGGGTCATTTCTCTCTGCAGCAAGCTGCTTGACAATCCATTACCAACAATCATTGGGTGCAGAGTATCATCACCAGAGGTTACACCATTCCCCTTTCTTCTCAGCCAGTCCTTCCAAGTAAACTTCCCGATGTTCCAGCCAGTCAAAGGGAGGAAGCAGCATCAGAAATTATAAAGCTGTCTCAAAAAAGAGTCATCCAACCAGTCCCACCAGACCAGTGTGGATCCGGATTTTACTCGAGATTCTTTTTGTGCCAAAAAAGACAGGGGACTGAAGATCCGTTTTGGATCTCAGCAGCTTAAACAAGTCTGTCACCAAAACCAAATTCCAGATGGTCACAGTTCAGTCCATTCTCCCCTTTTTAAGAGAAGGCAATTGGATGTGCTGTATACTTCTCCGGGATACGTATTACCACATCAAGATGGACAAATGCGCCAGGAGTTTGCTTCGCTTCCGGCTAGGAGCCAGTCATTATCAGTTCTGTGCCCTGCCATTCAGTCTGTCTGCAGCCCCCCTCCCCCACCCGAGTGCTCATGGAATGCATTGCAGTGATAACAGCTCACTTGAGACTAAAAGGATTGTGAGTGTTTCCATATCTGGACAACTGGCTCCTTACCTCCCCCACTAAGCATCTTCTGGTAACAGCACTACATTATACTCTCTCTCTAGCAAAATTGTTGGGAATAACGATACATTGGGAGAAATCAAACCTTGTCCCTACACAACAGAGTTCATTGGAGCAGTGTTCAATACTCAGTCCTCTCTGGTATCACTCCCAATTCACAGACTCCATCGATTGAGGCTTCAACTCCAGGTGATACTCTCACAAACTGCAGTTTCTGCAAGGGAAGTTCTTCAGGCCCTAGGTTCTATGGCAGCATCAATCCCAATAGTGCCTCTAGCAAAGCTACACATGTGGATTCTGCAATGGCTTCTTCTGTGTCATTGGTTCCCAAAGTATCATCCCCTCATTTACCAGATTTGAATAACCAACTCCTGCAAGCAGGGCCTGCTTTGGTGGATGAGGCCAGACGTAAAACTTTGGAGTCATCCATTTCAGTCTGCTCAGTCCACAACCATTGTGACCACGGATGCTTTCCTGATCAGGTGGTTGGGCCTTTTCTAGGGAAAGACTGTCCAAGGGACATGGTCCACCTCAGAGGCCCACCTGCATATCAGTGTTCTGGAACTGAGAGCTGTGCTGTTAGAGTTTTGGGCTTTCATTCAGTTCTCCCTTCTGGGACAATTGCAATTCAGTCAGACAATATGTCAGTGGTCTGGTATATAAACAAGCAAGGAGGAACCAATTCCTATCCCATATGTTGAGAAGCCACGAGAATTTGGCAGTGGGCAATAGCTTCCAACCGCTTTTTAATATCCGGGGAGCTCCAACGTGATTGCGGACAAGCTGAGCAGATGCATCCTCATGCCTCATGAGTGGTCCCTCAACCCCGAGGTAGAGTCAGCAATCTTCAGCCCCTGGGGCCAGCCCTGCTGTGATCTTTTTGCCTACCCATCAAACACTAAGTGCAGCAGCTATTTCGCCCTACTTCCCCCGGAAGGGGAGTCACCGAGGGACACTCTGATCCACGATTGGCCCACAGGACTTCTTTACGCTTATCCTCCCATCTCTCTGATCCCACAATTTCTAAAGAAAGCTCTTCGGTTGAGATGCAAGGTGATCCTCATAGCCCCATTCTGGCCTCGACAAGTTTGGTTCCCCTTCCTTCAGCCTCACCTGGTATACCGGCAGTGGATTCTAGACCTTCTACCAGATCTGATTACTCACCCCCCAAGGGTTGAGTCACCCAAATCTGTCCAGTCTCAAGCTGACAGCTTGGTTTCTCCACTTCTACTAGTAGCCAGGCAAGCTAATCTCTCTTCGCCTGTTCGAGACATCATTCTGGCCTCTCATAAACCATCCACCAGAAGACTATATCAGTTTAAATGGAAAAGATTCTCCATCTGGTCCAAGGATAACATGCTAGATCCATATTCAGCTCCAGTTACTGCAGTGCTTAAATACTTGGCTAGGTTTTTTGATAATGGAGCCTCTGCCTCTACCGTACAAGTACATCTAGCTGCAATTTCCAATTTCCACAATGGTATTGATGGCACCCCTCTTATCTCTCTATGCATTTGCAAGGCTTTCCTCAAGGGGACTTCTCATGTCAGGCCTCCTGTCAGACAGCCCGTGGAACCATGGAACCTTACTCTAGTCCTTCAGTCTTTGACTCAGAAACCTTCTGCTGCGAAGTGTGACCTAAAGTTTTTGTCTTGGAAATTCTTGTTCTTGGTAGCCATCACATTTGCTAGAAGAGTCTCGGACCTGCAAGCATTGTATATCAAGAGGCCCTATCTGGTCTTTCATAAAGACAGAGTATCACTTCAGGCAAATCCATCCTTTCTCCCCAAAGTTGTTTCTGAATTCTCCATAAACCAGACCATTGATCTACCAGTGTTCTTTCTGAATGTTGCCAATAGAAGAAAGTACTGCCTTCACTCTTTAGATGTACATAGACAGTTGAGATTTTATCTAGACAGGACCAAACCTATCCATAAATCTGAACAGCTTTTCATCTCCTGTTCTGGGCCCAGAATCGGAGAGGCTGTTTCCAAGGTTACTTTATCAAAATGGCTGAGGGACTGCATATGTTTCATCTGTTCCCTCAGTAACGAACCTATGCCAAAAGTTAAAGTTCACTCCACTAGATCTATGGCAACATCTGTAGCTTTCCATTCCAGGGCTTCCTTGGATGACATCTGTGCAGCAGCTACTTGGCGAAGCCTCATACCTTTATCAGTCATTACAAATTTGACTTGATCTCCAGACAGAGAGCTGCCTTCGGCTCAGTGGTACTCAGGAATGTTCTTCCATAAGGGCTGCCCATGGATCTCAATGTAGCTTGAGATTCTGTCCGATCAGTGATGAATGGAAAGAAGATTAACAACATCAGATAAAGAAGGTATATCTTACCATAATGGTCCATCTGTGTTGTTCATCTTCTTTCATTCATCACTTCCCACCTTCCTTCCCCCTCCAAAGACTCCTGGGGGATGCTTTGGGTTTAAGTGGTGCCCTAGGGTAGTTGCACAGAAGTGGCCTCAGCTTTACTTCCTTTTCTCTAGCAAACTCAATCTGAGGTAACAGGGAGAAGGGCATTCTGGGAAGAGACTTAGCTCTAGAATTTTTTGGCTGGAGCGAGCTTGGTAAAAAGGCTGACTCTGTTCTGAGGGCTCGGAACCGAACCCATCAGTGATGAATGAAAGAAGATGAACAACACAGATGGATTGTTATGGTAAGACATAACTTCTTTTTTCCTTTTCTTTACTACATTGCAAAAATGTAACCACTGTTATAAGCTTCAGTTATATGTATTATCATGCAGAGGTTCCTGATTTTCTATAAATGGTACATTTTAATTATTTTGGCAGGCATTGACAAGCTAGTTCCTGGAGGCAACCCTGGAAGACAGGAAAAATTGAGATGGAGAAAAGATCAAACTCGATGGCGTCAACAAGCAGATAAAGAAAAAATGGTCAAGTAAGGATATCATTTATATTTCTGGAGTCATTTACTGAAAAAAATAACCAGTTCAGTAAATACTCAGCATCTATGTAGTGGAAAATACCTGTGCTTTCATATACTAAGCTTTTATTTTCAGAGAGATTGGAAAGGTGGGTGTGGTGGTGTATTTCTGGAGATAAAAGACTCGTCCCTAGATCCTTTATTATCTTCTTGCCACAGCTAGTAAGCATAACTATCTTAACATTACCTTTATATTCTCTTTCTCTTAAATAGGCTTGAGCCAGACAGTTATGCTAGCATTATGCCTGTAATTTCCTAGTTTTTAGATATTTTGTCTCACAACAAATGTTGAGTCACAGCATGGAAATTTAAATAAGTTGACAAATTCTGAATTATTTATTTTGAATCTGATATGGTATAAAATACAAAATAACGATAGTAAAGAAGTGAATATCCTACCAATGCCACTGCAAAGCACATAGCATATGCACAGATTTAGTGA